>NW_026596143.1:6199507-6200716 GCF_907164565.1 Psammomys obesus | reverse complement strand
TGTCAAACAGCCTGCCCTTGAGATCCTGTTAGAAATAGTCCATGTTCCCCTTACTTTGGAAAACTACTTGGTTACTGAGCTACCACAGGCCACATCCGAGCAGAAGTTCTAGGTTATATCTATAGATGGTCCTTGGTTGAGTGTCAGTCTCAGAAAAGACCCTGTGCTCAGATATATTTGGTCCTTGTAGAGCTCCTATCCTTTCCATATCATACTAACTTCCCTTCTTTCATATGATTCCCTGCACTCTGCCGAGGGTTTGGTTATGAGTCTTAGTGTCTGCTTTGAAACACTGCTAGGTAGAGTCTTTCAGATGCCTTTTGTGGTAGACTCCTGTCATAAGTTCAATGCACATCCCATTTGTCTTTCTAAATGAGGATTAATCACCTTCGCCTGTGTCCACTTTCTTGATTATCTTCTTTAGGTGTGTAGATTTCATTATGTTTATCATATCTTGTAGGTCTATATAAGCGAGTATATACCAAGTTTGTCTTTCTCCTTCTGGGATACTTCACTCAGAATGATCTTTTCTAGATCCCACCACTTGCCTGCAAATTTCATGATTTCCTCCTTTTTGATTGCTGAGTAGTATTCCATTGTGTAAAAATACCACAATTTCTGTATCCATTCCTCCGTTGATGGACATCTGGGTTGTTTCCAAGTTCTGGCTATTACAAATAAAGCTGCTACAAACATGGTTGAACAAATGTCCTTGTTGTGTACTTGAGCAAATTTTGGGTATATGCCTAGGAGTGGTATAGCTGGGTCTTGAGGTAGCACTACTCCTAGTTGTCTGAGAAAGTGCCAGATTGACTTCCAAAGTGGTTGAACCAGTTTACATTCCCACCAGCAGTGGAGGAGGGTTCCCTTTTCTCCACAACCTCTCCAGCATGTGCTATCACTTGAGTTTTTCATCTTGGCCATTCTGATGGGTGTAAGGTGATATCTCAGGGTCGTTTTGATTTGCATTTCCCTAATGGCTAATGAGGTTGAGCATTTCTTTAAGTGTTTCTCTGCCATTCGATGTTCCTCTTTCGAGAATTCTCTGTTTAGCTCTGTTCCCCATTTTTTAAGTGGATTACTTGGTTTGTTGCTTTTCTGCTTCTTTAGTTCTTTATATATACTGGATATTAGCCCTCTGTCAGATAAAGGGTTGGTGAAGATTCTTTCCCAATCTGTAGGCTGTCTATTTGTTTTGATGACAGTGTC
>NW_026596143.1:6188617-6199497 GCF_907164565.1 Psammomys obesus | reverse complement strand
ACTTGGACTTTAGTTTTGTGCAGGGTGATAAATATGGATCTATTTTCATTTTTCTGCATGTAGACATCCAGTTGGTCCAGCACCATTTGTTGAAGATGCTGTCTTTTTTCCATTGAATGGATTTGGCTTCTTTGTCAAATATTGAGTATTCATAGGTGTGTGGGTTTATTTCTGGGTCTTCTATGCGATTCCATTGATCCTCCTTTCTGTTTCTATGCCAATACCATGCAGTTTTTATTACTGTTGCCCTGTAGTACAGCTTGAGATCGGGAATGGAGATACTTCCAGATGATCTGTTGTTGTACAGGATCGTTTTGGAGATTCTGGGTGTTTTGTTTCTCCATATGAAGCTGAGAATCTTTTTTTCAAGGTCTGTAAAGAATTGAGTTGGTATTTTGATGGGAATTGCATTGAATCTGTAGATTGCTTTTGGCAGGATGGCCATTTTCACAATGTTAATCCTACCAATCCATGAGCACGGGAGATCTTTCCATCTTCTGAGATCTTCTTCAATTTCTTTCTTCAAAGACTTGAAGTTTTTCTCAAACAGGTCTTTCACTTGCTTGGTTAGAGTCACACCAAGGTACTTTATGTTATTAGTGGCTATTGTGAAGGGTGTTGTTTCCCTAATTTCTTTCTCAGCCTTTTTGTCTTTGGTATACAAGAGGGCTTCTGATTTTTTTGAGTTGATTTTGTATCCTGACACTTTGCTGAAGGTGTTTATCAGCTGAAGAAGTTCTCTGGTTGAATCTTTGGGGTCGCTCATGTATACTATCATATCATCTGCAAATAGTGACACTTTGACCTCTTCCTTTCCGATTTGTATCCCCTTGATCTCCTTTAGTTGTCTTATTGCTCTGGCTAGGACTTCAAGTACAATGTTAAAGAGATATGGAGAGAGTGGGCAGCCTTGTCTTGTCCCTGATTTCAGTGGGATTGATTTAAGTTTCTCTCCATTGAGTTTGATGTTGGCTATAGGCTTGCTGTATATTGCCTTTACTATCTTTAGGTATGTGCCTTGTATCCCTGATCTCTCCAAGACTTTAAACATAAATGGGTGTTGGACTTTGTCAAATGCTTTTTCAGCATCTAAGGAGATGATCATGTGGTTTTTCTCCTTCATTTTGTTTATGTGGTGGATTACATTGATGGATTTCCGTATGTTGAACCACCCTTGCATTCCTGGGATGAAGCCTACTTGGTCATGGTGGATGATATCTTTGATGTGTTCTTGGATTCGGTTTGCAAGTATTTTATTGAGTATTTTTGCATCAATGTTCATAAGAGAGATAGGTCTGAAGTTCTCTTTTTTTGTTGGATCTTTGTGTGGTTTAGGTATCAAAGTGACTATGGCTTCATAGAATGAGTTTGGTAGTGTTCCTTCTATGTCTATTTTGTGGAATAGTTTGAGGAGAATTGGTGTTAGTACTTCTTTGAAGGTCTTGTAGAATTCTGCGCTGAAGCCATCTGGTCCAGGGCTTTTTTTGGAGGGGAGACTGTTAATGACTGCTTCAATTTCCTTGGGAGATATAGGGCTATTCAGTCTTTCTACCTGATCTTGACTTAATTTTGGTAGATGGAATCTGTCAAGAAAGTTATCCATTTCATTTAGATTTTCAAATTTTGTGCCATATAGGCTTTTGTAGTATGACCTAATAATCGTTTGGATTTCCTCAGTGTCTGTAGTTATGTCCCCATTTTCCTGTCTGATTTTGCTGATTTGTATGGTTTCTCTCTGCTTTTTAGTTAGTTTGGCTAAGGGTTTGTCTATCTTGTTGATTTTCTCAAAGAACCAGCTTTTTGTTTCATTGATTCTTTGGATAATTTTATTTGTTTCTAATTGATTGATTTCTGCCCTTAGTTTGATTATTTCCAGCCGTCTGCTCCTCTTGGGTGCATCTGCGTCTTTTTTTTTTCTAGGTTTTTCAGTTGGGCCATTAAGTTCTTTGTATGTGATGTTACGGATTTCTTCTTGTAGGCACTTAGTGCTATAAATTTTCCTCTGAGCACTGCTTTCAATGTGTCCCATAAATTTGGGTATGTTGTGCCTTCATTTTCATTGAATTCTAGAAAGTCTTTAATTTCTTTCTTTATTTCTTCCTTGACCCAGCTGTCATTGAGTAGTAAGTTGTTCAGTTTTCATGTGCGTGTCGGCTTTTTGTTGTTTCTGTTGTTGTTGATGTCCAGCTTTAGTCCATGGTGGTCAGATAGTATACAAGAGATTATTTCAATCCTTTTGTATCTGTTGAGGCTTGCTTTGTGACCAACTATATGGTCTATTTTGGAGAAGGTTCCATGTGGTGCTGAAAAGAAGGTGTACTCTTTTGAGTTTGGGTGAAAAGATCTGTAGACGTCTATTAAGTCCATTTGATTTAGGGATTCTGTGAGTGCTTTTATTTCCCTATTTGGTGTCTGTCTGGTTGATCTGTCCCTTGATGAGAGTGGGGTGTTGAAGTCTCCCACTATTAAGGTATTAGGATCAATGTATGATTTAAGCTTTAATATTGTTTCATTTACGAATGTAGGTGCTCTTGTATTTGGGGCATAGATATTCAAAATTGTGATGTCCTCCTGTTGGATTTTTCCTTTGATGAGAATATAGTGGCATTCCTTATCTTTTTTGATTAACTTCGGATGAAAGTCTATTTTATTAGATATTAGGATGGCTACTCCAGCTTGTTTTCTGGAACCATTTGCTTGAAAAACATTTTTCCAGCCCTTTACTCTGAGGTAGTGTTTATCTTTGTTGCATAGGTGTGTTTCTTGGATGCAACAGAATGTTGGGTCTTGTTTCCTTAACCATTCTGTTAGCCTGTGTCTTTTTATTGGTGAGTTGAGTCCATTAATATTGATAGATAATATTGACCAATGCATGTTAGTTCCTTTTGTAATGGAGTCGATGATCTTACCTTGTTTCATTGCTTGTTTTCTTTTCATTTTGTTGGGATATTATCTGTATGCCCTGTTTTCTTGGGTGAATTCGTTTTCGTTGGATTGGAGTTTTCCTTCTAGTATCTTCTGTAGGGTTGGTTTGCTGTATAGATATTGCGTAAATTTAGTTTTGTCATGGAATATTTTGTTTTCTCCATCTATGTTGATTGAAAGCTTTGCAGGGTATAGTAGTCTGGGTTGACATTTGTGATCTCTTAGAGTCTCCATGATGCTTGCCCAGGCCCTTCTGGCTTTCATAGTTTCTGATGAGAAGTCTGGTGTCATTCTGATAGGTCTACCTTCATATGTTACTTGGCCTTTTTCCCTTGCTGCTTTTAATATCTTTTCTTTGTTCTGTAGATTTAGTGTTTTGACTATGATGTGACGTGATGTGTTTCTTTTCTGGTCTAGTCTATTTGGTGTTCTGTAGGCCTCTTGTATATTTATGGACATCTCTTTCTTTAAGTTGGGAAAATTTTCTTCTATGATTTTCTTGAAAATATTTTCTGGACCTTGGAGCCTGGAGTCTTCTTTTTCATCAATTCCTATTATTCTTAGATTTTGTCTTTTCATAGCATCCTTGATTTCTTGGATATTTTGTGATTGGAATTTTTCTGATTTTACTTTTTCTTTGAGAGAAGTATCAATTTCTGCAAGTGTGTCTTCAGCTCCAGAGATTCTCTCTTCCATCTCTTGTATTCTGTTGGTGATGCTTACTTTTGTGGTTCCTGATCTTTTCTCCAAGTTCTCCAGCTCAAGAGTTTTCTCATTTTGTGTTTTCTTTATTGATTCTAATTCTGTTTTCATGCCTTGCACCATTTCTTCCATGTGTTTGAATTTGGATTCCTGTCTCTCTACGATGGACTCTATTTCTTTGTTCATTTCCTTTATGTATGCCACTAATTTTTTCTCTACTTGTGCCTCTATTTGTTTGGCTATGTTTGCCTGTGTTTCTTTAAGGGTTTTGTCTATTTCTTCTTTCTTTACCTCCAATTGACTGGCCAACTCTTTGAAAGATTTGTTCATTTCCTCCTTATGAGCCTCAAATAATTGAGCAAGCATGGCTTTAAGGTCATTTTCCTGTGCTTCTGATGAATTGGAGTATCCATTGATTTTGGGGTTTGCTGGTGAAGTCATGATGTCCTGATTTTTGTTGGAAGTGTTCTTTCGCCTACCCCTGGCCATTGGCTTATCTGAGACCTTCCCTGTTTGTTTTTGGATTCTGCCGATCAGACTGGTACTGTCTCTCTCTCGAGTCTGGAGAATTCTTCAGGAAGTTGAGAGAGGTCTCGTGTCCTTAGCGTGTGCTGAGGACTAGCTGTACCTGTGGGAGGAAAGTACACAGGCGCAAACAGAGGCAAATGCAAGTGTGCGTGCGTGTGTATATGTGTGTGTGTGTGTGTAAGTGGGCGTGGGCGTGTGTCTCAAGGGACAGAGTGATGGCTAATGTTGAACCCTTGAGTGTGTGGGAGGGGCTCTGCAATGTATATGTCGCAGGCGCTAGTGATGATCGCAGCGCAATTTCTGGCATTAACTGCCTTAACTCCTCAATTAGACCCACAGAGCAGAAACTTCAATGTTCCATGTGCCCCTCTGTTTCCCAAAGTGGGTATATGAGTGGGAGGGGGTTTGATGCCTGGCTTCTGTTTTAGAAGGACCCAGGATCAGTGGAGCTGCAGATTCTCAAGGGTGCACTCACTTACAGGCAGGTCACTTGGCAGAGATCGGGGTATCTGGGCTCTCTGCTCTCTGGTTTGGCCCTGCTTCTTTGATGTGCTCCGCCAGTTCCGTGCTGTTGTCACTGCCAGGTTATGAGGTCTTGCTGCAGCTGGAGATTTCAGGGTGGTCACGTCAGTAGGAATCGGGGTAACCAGCCTTTCTGTTCTCTGGTTTGGCCCTGGTTAGTCTTAAACTGGAGGGCTGATGTGCCCCGCCAGCTCAGTGCTGCTCCGCCGCCAGGTTAGAAAGTCCCGCTGTAACTGGAGACTGGGTTGCTAATCCAGATGCTTTCTGGGAAGTCCTGGGGTCTCTTCACTGTGCTCTCCAAGCTTCGGAGGCCCAGCGCCTGGTGTGTCTAGCTTGTATGGCGTTTCTGTCTGGTTTTGGTGAGTATATAGCGTATTCTCTGTCACTGTGGGATTGGGCAGGCCGTACCATCAGTGATGGCGCTCCTGCGGAGCTAGTATGGCGTCTAGCAGACTCGGGCCCTGGGAGGATGGTGCAGCTGCCGCGGGAATCTGGGGCTCCAAGACACAGTACTGCTGGCCTTTGCCGATAAAGGGCTTGGGGCTCAGCCTCAGTGGCTGCAGGCCCCAGGCAGTTAGGTCTGTGCTAAGAAAGGCGAGTTCGCTGTGCAGAGGAGGAGGGAGGTCTGGGGGAGGGGAGTGCCGAGAGATCAAAGGATCGTTTCTCAGCTTCCCCAAACAAGTCCCTGGGTGACCGGAGACCAAGGTTTTCACCTCCTGCGATGTTCCCTGTTGTTTAGAAAGTCTCTCCGTTGTTTCCCTGGCTTCAGAAGTTCTTCCACTCATCAACTCAGAACTTTATCTCTTCCACAGCTCGGAAACTGTGTGCTAGTCGCCATCTTGTCTCTGCCCCCCCCCCCAAGATATGTATTTTCATGATAACTGTACAGGTTCTGGATTGTTTGGAGGAAAATATGCTATGCAAATCTAAGACATAAATGAATCTCATCAGTTACACCATCTGTGAATTTTAAAATTAGAAAAATGCAATTCAGTATTGAATGAGCTTGCTCTCCTCACTAGGACACATGAGTGTGATTTAGATATGCAAAGACCCTGCCTTCTTGCTTCCTATGATATGTTAGCTATATGCCGCTATGTTCACACACTTCAACTGAATAAAAATCTATCACTATTGGGTACATAGGGGCTAGTGTGGTAGATTAGCCTTTGGTTCCATTTCTATGTTTCTTATCTACACACTACATTTCAGACTTTCTTATTTTCACTACTATTTTCCCTGTGGCCTTTGATTTTCCCATTGTTCTGAGGCTTTTCTATGAGCTTAGTGGTAACTAGTCAACTCTACTGAGTTTGTAGTCACCACCCAAACCCCTTTTCTTTCAAATTTCCAAGTCACCCAGTTGTAATTGAATTCCTACCATGAGAACATTTTCCAAAGTCTCGGTGGACAGGTTTATACCATGTGCTAGTCAAAGTTCCAACACTGTAACTTCTGTCTGAAATAGACAGAAGGCTTATTTTGCCTCACAGTTTAGCAAATCTTAACCTGACACCTACTGACCCCCATTGCTTTGGGGCCTGTAGAAAGACAGAAAGCTGAAGCCCAGAACACATGGCACGACAAAGTCCATTCAGCTTATGACCAGGATGTAAAAACAAAGAAATACTTAGAAGTCTTCAGTATCCTTTGAGGGCAATTTCCTGTGGCCTACAACTTCCCACAAAGCTCCTAATCTCTGAAGTTCCCACCAACTTCCCAAAACAGGTCTAAGTGGGGAAGAAGTTTCTGGAACATAGACTTAAGAGCTACACTATTCCTACACCAGGGGCATTCATATGCCCATCAGGAAGTAAGTTAGTTCAAATCTTCATCTGTCTTCTCTCTTGTCCCTTCTCACTACCACGCCAACAGCTTTGGTTTTTCTAAAAAGCAGATGCTAAAACAAGTGAGGCATGCAAAAGTACTAAAAACAAGCATAGTAAGATACCTTCAAACCATATTATCTATATTTTCAGCTGCAGGAAATGGAAGAGAAGGAAGGAGGATTTAACAAGAAGAGTCTTGAAAGAGAGGTGGTCATGGAAAGGGGAAGGAAAGGAGGTGATGAGGAGTTTACAATGATTAAAGTACATCTAATGCTTATGTGACAATGTCACAGTAGAGCGCATTATTTATACAGTTAACATATGTTCATAAGAAATGAATACAACAGGAAAATAAGGAAATAAAAATAGCATCATATTATATGAAAGCTGACAAGCCTTTCTCATGTATAAACACGTATTTTGTGAACTAGTTTTTGCTCAGCAAATTATATCCTAGTATTATCTTTTGAAGAAAGAGGAAGAGAAGGAAATAAAGTCGAGGAAGAAGAGTAGAAAGAGAGAAGAAATAAATATATTCAACTACAACCTAGTCCAAAAAAGTTTAATGGATGCCTAAAAACAAAGTCCTGCTGAAGAATCTTGTAATGTAGTCCAAATGGGCCTGCCTTAAAAGTTCTTTCCTCACTCACACATAGCAGGAAGCAGCACACACACACACACACACACACACACACACACACACACACAAAGGATGGGACACAGAGAGAATTTGACATGGATGGATGTAGTAATGATATATGAGGGACATCAGCTAAGGCTGTTCTCATACTACACCCAGACTATGATTTGAGCGGCTTATGCTCACCTTTACCCCTGGCTCCTCTGGGACTGTCAGAACTACCACCATACTCATTAATTTGTATTGGCAAGCCAGGAGAAAGCATTGGTCAGCGAGGTGGTGGTTTGGGGGATACCTGAAAGACCCACCTGCACTCATTTAAAAGTTTCTATCCATCTGTTTGCTGCAGGAGACTCAAGCAACCCAAGGTGAAGACAAATCTTTTTTCTACATGAATGGTGTTAATGTATATCTTCCAACTTAAGAGCATTTGCATTTTGTGGCTGCTGACACAGTGAATCAAGAAGTAGTAAATGTGGAGGAGAGATCTTAGGAAAACATAATTAGTAGAAAACTACCCTCGGATTTGCATTACCACAATCCATATTTTCTAATCCTAAGGCAATAACAATTATCTGTAAGGCTCATCAAGGGTCAACACTGAGGCAACAAAAGCCAAGTTCCTGATACTGCACAGACTGAAGGTAGAACACGCTACCTGTCCTTTAAAAGCTCAAGAATGATGGGGCTTTGAATCAAATGCCATCTAGGGCACACTCAGATTTAAAATGTCGTTTTACATATTTAAGAAAGAAAGAAAGGAAGAAAGAAAGAAAGAAAGAAAGAAGGAAGGAAGGAAGGAAGGAAGGAAGGAAGGAAAGAAAAAAAGAAAGAAATAGTTATAACCAATAAAAATGATTCAGCAACATATATACAAAAAATTAACATTTTGCATCACATAGAACTATTCAGAGATTAGATAATTTGGTAGCCTGGTATAAGTGAGATGGCTTATCAAGACACAGTTCTCCAGAAACCAGACATAACTCCTATAGGAGTAATTACATCATGAGTGATTTCTTACAGCTGTAAAATAGTCATTGAAATTTTTAGCATCAGCTTTGTATCACTAAGGTTTGAGGGCTTTACCTAACAAATAGTGAAAGTGTTTTCAAGTATATCAAGTTTCAACATCCCCCCTTTCTCTTTCTCTTATAAACAATAGCACACTGAAAGTGAACTTTTAAGTGAACTTTTCTTAGCTATCAAACAAGTATTATTACAATTAGAGTATTACAAAGATACTTTGAGAATGTAATGGGGTGTAATACGTAAAATACTTAGTGAGATGTCCACCAATGCATTTCAGTGAATATTTTATCTTTAAAAAACATTGAGGAACATTTTCATGAAGACATACTTATCAGGTGTAGACATTGTTTTGAATGGAGTTGTTCAAGAAATAAATTAAAAAAAAAGAAATAAATTCAGAGAATGTGTATATGCACCAGTTTTATTAGGGGGTATCCTCTGGAGTGGGATAGATGATTGATTGATGGATGGATGGATGAAAGTAAAGGAGATATAACTGAATAGAAATGGACACAGCATCAGCAACAAAGACTGGATCCAAAAGTGGAATTATTCTTTATAGGTGCATATTAGTAATGAGTGGGTTCAGACTGTCCCCACACAAAGGGAATGACCATAGAAGTTCTTTCACTCTATGATTAAGACTCATCAGCTACTACTGCCATGAGCATCTTGGAAAATCAGTATTCGAAGCCTTTAGGGACAATCTGGGTGATTAACACAGCACACATTACAGTACCCCATTGTACTTCATATATCTATGGTCAGTATAGAAGTTATCCTTGAAGCAGAGCTTCTAGGATAGTGTTTGATCTGTTTCTCAAAGGAAATTTGTAAGAAAATGGCTTCTCCAGCTTTATTTGTAATAGCCAGAACCTGGAAACAACCCAGATGTCCATCAACGGAGGAATGGATACAGAAATTGTGGTATTTTTACACAATGGAATACTACTCAGCAATCAAAAACAAGGAAATCATGAAATTTGCAGGCAAATGGTGGGATCTAGAAAAGATCATTCTGAGTGAAGTATCCCAGAAGGAGAAAGACACACATGGTATAGACTCACTTATATAGTCCTATAAGATATGATAAACATAATGAAATCTATACAGCTAAAGAAGATAAACAAGAAAGAGGACATGGGGTAAGGTGATCAACCCTCACCTAGAAAGACAAATGGGATGTGCATTGGATGTAGGAGAAAACAAGTAACAGGACAGGAGCCTACCGCAGAGGGCCTCTGAAAGACTCTACCTAGCAGTGTATCAAAGCAGATACTAAGACTCATAACCAAACCTTCAGCAGAGTGCAGGGGAATCATATGAAAGAAGGGGGAGTTCGCATGACGTGGAAAGGATAGGAGCTCCCAAAGACCAAATATATCTGGGCACAGGGGTCTTTTCTGAGACTGACACTCCACCAAGGACCATGTATGGATATAACCTAGAACCTCTGCTTGGATGTAGCCTGTGGTAGCTCAGTAACCAATTTGTTTGCCATAATAAGTGGAACAGGGACTATTTCTGACAGGAACTCAATGGCTGGCTCTTTAACCTCCCCACCCCCCAAGGGAGGAGCAGTCCTGCTAGGCCACAGAGGAGGACTTTGCAGCCAGTCCTGAAGATACCTGATAAAACAGGCCCAGATGGAAAGGGAGGAGATTCTCCCCTATCAGTGGACTTGGAAAGGAGCATGAAGATGCTGAGGGAGGAAGGGTGGAATTGGGAGGGAACGAGGGAGCGGGATATAGTTGGGATAAAGAGTTAATCAAATGTAACTAATAATAAAAATAAAAATAAAATAAAATAAGAAAGAAAATGACTTATGGAGCTAAAACCAGTCGCCATCTTTACATATGCTTTCATAGTTTCCATTGACAGTCATCAGTCTCTTGCTACCCATTCAAGATTGTCATTGCCCTCAGCCTGCTCATCTCAAAACTTAAGAAGAATAAATATTTATATAACACAATACATATCATAGGCCATGGCTAATGCATTACTACTGATAATGAGAAGAGTATGTAGAAACACACACACAACAATCTAATGTCAAATGTTGTTCTATGTCACATTGTGTAATGACAACTGAACCTTCTGATAATGAGGAGCTTAGTGTGACACTGTTCATGGGAAGACATGAACAGGAATCAAGTCACCCTGGATAGGGATGCAATGACAGGTCAAAATAAGGATTCTACCACAGTCCAACTCAGTGTGATAATGAATGTTAATGGAGTCACTTAGAGGAATACCAGTGAGAGGTTACTTAGAGAAGCAGAAAATACTCAAGGACAGGTTCCCCACCACAGTTCATCCCAGATCTGCTGGACAGCCCATGAAAAATGGAAACCTAAAGTCCACTGCACAATGTGCAGGTAACTTAACATGTTAGAGATTACGCCATGCCCTTTGCAGGCAGCTAGATTGGTCTCTGCTTCTTCTTTCAGGCAGCTCCACTGAACCTAGTCTAAGCAAATCAGGAGATGTCTAAAAGCATCTCTCTGCAGTCCTTTCTGTTTGTATGTGCTTGGAGGAAGAGGAACCTTGTAAAACTGGTCAGGTTCAGGGACTCCCTGAAGCTACTGAAATTACTTTGCAAGCTTAATGAGTTCCCATAGGGTGGAATGTTTCACCTCTCTTAACTCATAGAATATCCTGTTCTCTCTCTCTCTCTCTCTCTCTCTCTCTCTCTCTCTCTC
>NW_026596143.1:6181482-6188517 GCF_907164565.1 Psammomys obesus | reverse complement strand
ACTTTGTATCCCCCCATAAGCCCCTCCCTCCTCCCCTCCCAATCCCACCCTTCTTCATGCATGCCTCTTCCCAAGGCCACTGATAGGGGAGGTCCTCTTCTCCTTCCTTCTGATCTTAGTCTATCAGATCACATCAGGAGTGGCTGCATTGTCATCTTCTGTGGCCTGGTAAGGCTGTTCCCCCTTCAGGGGGAGGTGATCAAAGAGCAGGCCAATCAGATTATGTCAGAGGCAGTCCCTCTTCCCATTACTATGTAACCCACTTGGACACTGAACTGTCAAGTGCTACACCTGTGCAGGGGTTCTAGGTTATCTCCACGAGTGGTCCTTGGTTGGAGTATGAGTCTCTGTGAAGTTCCCTGTGTTCAAGTTTTCTGGTTCTGTTGCTCTCCTTGTGGGGTTCCCGTCCTCTCCAGCTCTTACTATTTCCCACTTCTTACATAGATTCCATGCACTCTGCCCAACAGTTGGCCATAAGTCCCAGCATCTGCTTTGATAGTCTGCAGAGCAGAGCCTTTCAGAGGCCCTCTGTGGCAAGTTCTTAGCTTGATTCCTGTTTTCTTCTTCTTCTGATGTCCATCATCTCTGCCTTTCAGGGTGGGGATTGAGAGTTTTAGTCAAGGTCCTCTCTCTTGATTAGGTTCTTTAGATGTACAGATTTTAGTAGGTTTGGCCAAGATGGAGAATACTGCATCTGAGGAGCAGGACAACATTTTCCATACAGCAACCAAGAGACTGAACTCTGGGCCCTAAAACAACAGTGATCGTGTTTCCCAGGTGAGAGGAAACCCCCACGGTGTGGGAATCAGTTGAGTCCACGCTCAGGCCACCCAGCCAGAACCTGGAAGAGATCCCAGGCCATCCACCCTCTCTCTTTTAGCTTTCATACAAGACACAAGGCCTCAGAGGAAACCACTAAACAACACAAGGCAGTTACTCTTCCCTTGTCTGCTGGTCTTGTCTTGGGAAGAGCTTAAAGTGGTCAAGAATCAGTTGGAGCTTAACGCTTTCAGGGACTTTTTCAGTCCCTGACCCCACAAAGTGTGTCTTTTCTTGGAAAGTGGAGCTCCAAGAACTGGAAGTATAAATGAGTCACTGAGAATGATAAACAAAGCCACATTTCTCCCCATTATGTCTGATTCAGACATTTTCTGCATTAGTGACACAGCATGGTAGATGGTTATGGTCAAGAAGTCACTGGTCATTCTTTCTGGAAGAAAGTGTCACACTAGAGCCTACACTCTGGTTTGTGTGAGGCAGGTTGGGGAACTGAAGAAAACAGCAGCTAGTGAAAGTTCAGTAAGTGGAAACCGTGATCACTACATGGTCATAGGTACTGTGAATAGGCCAGATGCATGCCTGATAACAAATGCCCTCTTAAGTCAGAGTGATACTAGATCCAGGCAGTGTAATTGAATCTGACAGCACTGAAGACACAAGAGCAACTCTGGCTACCCAGGATCCTTGGTAACTCTCAAGAAGGCATTCTGCCTTTCCCGGGAACCTATAATAGGTGAGCACTATTTTTAGGGGAGACATTAATTCTCCACTACAGAAGTCATGGCTTTGCTCTAAAATTCTAGAAGACTGGACTATAATTCTCCCTTTCAGGCTTGTCATTACCTCTACCCAGTACCTTTTCACCTCATAAAGAACACAGGGCCATATGTCTTATATAACTCTCGTGGGGCATACACTGTCATATGATTCAAAGAACAGTACTGTAAGACTGGAGTTCTGGGTCCTTTCCCACAGTGAACCCCAAGTCAAAATTAAAAGCCTTTCACATTGTTCAGAATGTGGTATGGAATATGTTTCCTCCAAATTCTCAAGAGATCTGTCTGCTATTCCTCTAATTTCTGAAGCATGGGAGAGAAGAGATACAGTCCTTCATTTCTTATGTCTGTCTTGGTATGCCACAAACAACTGGGCTCCTCCACTGATGTAACACCATGTTCTTGGTGATAGAATTAGTTTTATTTTCAGCCTCCAGGGTTCATGTGTCTAACCAAATTTACATTTAAATTTATATTTACATTTAAATATATTGAACTTTAGAATATTTCACTGGTTCCAACTTGGCCTCGGAATAATACTCAAACCTACAAACCATTGACATAACTCCAAACTGTATCTGTCCAACTGCATATGCAGGCCTAGAGATTGGCTACTATAGGTTCCCTGTGAACAACTCTTGCTCAGGACTCAGGTATCACATGGCCTCTGTCTTAGGGGGTTTTTGCTGTGAAGAGACACCATGACCATGGCAACTCTTAGAAAGCAAAGAATTTAGTTGGGCTGGCTTACAGTTCAGAGGTTTAGTCCATTATCATCATGGCAGGAAGTATGGCAGCATGCAGGCAGATATGATGATGGAGTAGGAGCTGAGAGTTTCACATCCTGATTAGCAGGCAGCAGGAAATGAATGTGACACATTGGCCAGGCTTGAGATCTGAGAACTAAAAGGCCAACCCCTGGTGACACACTTCCTTCAGCAAAGCTACACCTACTCAAATAAGGTCACACCTCCTATTAGTGCCACTCTGTATGAGCATATGGGAGCCATTTTTATTCGAAACACCACAGACTCCATAAAATGACACATGAGGTATATGTTGACACTTTGTGTCAGAAGCTATTTTATGGATTCTGAGAACTGACCTATTTGCATTATTTTCTTTTCTCTAAGATTGTGCAAGTAAATGACCACTGACAAAGTCCTAGAAGAACCATTACAGTGTATTACTGCTATGGAACTATAGCTTCCTTTCTGCTGGGTACCAGCCTTTCCTGCAGTCACAGGTCTCTAGGACACAAAACTTTTTTCTCCTTGGAACACTGATTTTTAAATTTGTGTACTGCATTTCATCTAAATTGAAAAATTTCTTGTTGGCTACTTTCTTTACCTTGTCTCTAGGAAAATCATAGGTTTTCAACTGTTTCCATAGTCAACAGCAAGAAAATACTACAGCTATTACTCCAACTTTGTCACATATCATAGTAACTATTTCCATTTTGCTTCTGATAGTTAAGCACTAGCTTTATTATTTAAAGATGTGATCATCCCCCTTCTTCTCAAAGAGCCAAATTCTGCAATGACATCCATTACTACTGCCTCTGACTTACGGTGGTCGGATACCACTGAACTCCTCAATCAATGTCTTAGATCTCCAGCCTTTCACCAGTGAGTTCTTTGTCACTGTAATAAACAGTTTCTCCTGAAATCATCCTGGAAGACAGTATTGCGCACTTAGCATGCCACATTCTCTATGTGCCTTACTAATAATCTTTGCTACATGTTTCCTTAGCAACTGTCTCATTTCTAGTTCATTCAGGATATCCAAACCCCTCTCCAAATTCCCATCATCACACCAACCTAGTGACACATTCATACTATCTTCAAAGGCTCCTGCCAGTTTTATTAACTCAGTATTATGAGGTTCTTCCCCACTGAGAACTGCTCCCTTAGCTAGCATATTTCATTTCATGCCATAAAATAGAACCTCAAACATTAGCAGGAAGGAATGGATCATTTCTGGGGGCCAAAAATTATTTAAAGGGGTCTATAGATTCTATTTCAAATGAGTCTACAGAGAAGTTTCAATTGTATCAAGTCAGATGTTTTCATCCCATGTCTCGTGAAAGCCCTGATCTTGCAAATCTCATATAAAGAGAATGTAAGTTACACCTCTTCTGCTACATGGATCACAGTGCTGGGAAGGATCCTCAGTGTTTCCTATTCCCTGGCTAAGTGTACTCCTCAAAGTAACACAGGATTTCCTGTGTGCAAATCAAGCCTTTAACTGGTGAGAAATTTCCCCCAAACTGCCTGACCCACTATTGTATTCTTATATAAATTGTCCCCAGAAATTTGAAAATCTTTATTTTCAAAGATTTGAAGGACTTTGTCCTTTCAAAGTCCACAAGAAAGTCTATTATCACATTTACCAAAGGCTTTTCACAAGTGTAAGATCATGATGTAAGATCATGATTCACTACCAGTGACAGGTGTTTTATTTTCAGATTTATTTTATATGTATTTGTGTATGCCTGATAATAGGGGCACTACTGGTGTGGAGAAACCAGAAGGTGTTGGATCCTCTGGACTCAAAGTTATAGAGATTATAAGCCACCTAATGTGGGTGCTGGGAGCCAAATCCAGGTTCTCTGCAAAAGCAGCCAGTGCTCTTAATTGCCATGCCATTTCTCCACCCCCAATCACTGACAATCTAAACAAGTTCAGGACCAGACTCTGGAGTGAATCTGGCTGCAGAAAGATTATTGGAAAGTGTCTTCAGGATTGTCCTATGAGCAGCTCTTGACATAACTTCCGCATCAGAGAGGCCCCAGTTTTAAGACAAGGAACCAATATTGTTAGATACATGAATTGACTAACCACTGGTTACAGACTACTCCTGGAGATGATTTTGAGTTTGACAATTTTGTTTAGGTAAAACCAAGTCTTGGAAAGCCACTCAGCTGAGACTTGTCAGCTATCAAACTCTGCATATGTCAGAAATAATTGCTTATGTTCTGAGGGGGTAATAAAATGGTATCATAGCAACTAATTCATTTGGTTTATGTTGGTGGTACACAGGAATGTGGTGGTAGACAGAAGTGTGGCCCTTGAAAGAGATCATCATGCTGACGACCTATTATGTTACCAACATGGAACACGACGGTTGTTCTGGATTATCTACGTGAGCCAAACTTCATCATGTGCATCTTTAAATGGTTTTTGGTTGGTTGGTTGGGTTTTGCTTTGTTTTTTTGTTGATTGATTGGTTGTTTTTGGTTTGTTTTGTTTTGGTTTGGTTTGATTTTGGTGTTTTGTTTTGTTTTGTTTTGTTTTGTTTTTGAGACAGGCTGTCCTGGAACTTGATCTTTAGACCAGGCTGGCTACAAACTCAGAGATCCACCTTTCTCTGCCACCTGAATGCTAGGACTAAAGTCCTGTGGCACCACTGTCTGGCCTTTTTCCACTTTTTTTTTCTTGATGTGCACAGAGTCAAGAAAAGATAGGACTGTGGAAGTCTAATAGCAGGGTAGAAGGCAGAAAAATAAAAATAAGCCATAAGCCAAAAGATGTGGACACTCTCTAGAAGGTGGAAAATTCTTCTCCAGAGCCCCCAAAAAGAAATTCAGCCTCCCAACACTTTGCAATCATAAGACACAGGATTCCAATATATATATATATATTGTATATAAAAGTATATATATACTTTTTAGTAAAGAATATCTAATTATCTGCTTTTGCATAAACAGCTTTGTGTTTACTACAAGTAGGTTGGAGAACATGATTTTATTTACCCTTACCCCTTTTATCTGGTGCTGGGATAGTGGCAAACAGCCCTGATTATAGGGAATGATTGAAATGTCCTTGTGCAATCAATTCAGGACATTCTGAGCTCTTTCATGGCCTCTTCCCTGGGCCTCAGCAAAATTTTCATCTGCTAGATGTCTCTATCTATCTTTGTATATTATTCAGGGTTCTCCAGAGTACCAGAACTTACAGAATAGATACATAGACAGACAGGCAGAAAGGCAGACAGATAGACAGACAGACAGATAGATAGATAGATAGGTAGGTAGGTAGGTAGGTAGGTAGGTAGATGATAGATGGGTAGAAATCTATTTCATATATATTAAATATTTATATATTTAATATAAATATATATGATTTTATATATTTATATATAAAGGGATTTATTAGAATGAGTTACAGCTGCTAACCCAACCATAGCTGGCTGTGAACAGGAAGTCCAAGAATCTAGTAGTTGCTGAGTCCACAAGGCTGGCAGTCTTAGCTTGTCTTCAGTATACATTGGGTTACGGAAGAAGTGGACTCTAATGACAGTGAAAGAATGGATTTGGTAGCCAGGCGAAGATAAGCAGGCAAAGAGTAAAAGCTTCCTTCTTCCATATACCTATATAGGCGTCCAGTAGAAGATGTGGCCCAGATTAAAGGAGTGTGTGTCTTCCTTCCTCAAGATCAGGATTAAAGGTCTTTTCCCAGCTCAGAAGATCTGAATTAAAGGCATGTTTTCCTACTTCAAATATCTAGATTAGAAGTGGATCTCCCTACTTCAAATTAAGCAAAAAGAAATAAAAGGAAAAAAAAATCCCTTGCAAATATACCCTCCATTTGCAGGTTTTAGTTCTAGATGTAGCCAAGTTGACAAACAAGAATAGCCATTACATTTTGCATCTACCTTTGGTCTCTAAATATCAGAATATGAGATTCTAGGTCACAGTCATAAAATTGAATCATTTTTATTTTTCCACAAAAAAAAAAAAAATAGGATGGTGGAGATTAAAGGATTATGAATTAACCATTTATACAGGTATAGCAGAATACCTCATTATTGGCCCTACTGGTACTTGGGGACAAACTTATCTGTTGTGACAACCTATTCTGCACATCACCAGAATATCTGTCTGCTTCCTGAAAGTTTCCTAAGACATGCCACTAGCATCTCTCCAGTTCTCCCCAACCACTGTCAATTGATATCAACTTGACTAAACTAAAAGATGTTGGATCAGTAAAGTATATCTTGTGTCTGTGAGAGCTTTTCTAGAGAAGACTGACATGACAATAGATGAGAGTGAAAGACGCATGCTGAATGTGGGTGGCACTAGCCAGTGGGTTGGGACCCTGGATGGAACCCAAGTGGAAGATAAGGAGTCCACCCGGAACATGAAAGCTGCAGTCTTCCTGATCAGGCACATACGATTAGTGCTGCTGCTGTTGCCTGTGGAAAGGATATTCTGATTGCTTCGGCCTTTCGATATAACTCACACCACACTCTCTTCTAGGAGTTTCCAGGACTGCATCATTGCTACCTCCTTGTTCTGAGGCTCCCAGTTTCTTGAATTAAGCAGCTACCAGGTTCTCTGCCTCTCTGGTGTATACATGGCCATTGCTACACTACCAACCCAACCTAAGCTTACCTAATACACACACACACACACACACACACACACACACACACACATATATATGCATAATGTATATTATATATTATATATAAAATA
>NW_026596143.1:6153037-6181382 GCF_907164565.1 Psammomys obesus | reverse complement strand
AAGTGTAATTAATAAAGAATTTTAAAAAAGAAAATAAATAAAAAAGAAAAGAAAAAATGTAAATAAAACTAAAACACATATATATGCATAATGTATATTATATATTATATATAGAATATACATACATGTTATGTGTTTTAGTTTTATTTACATTTTTTCTTTTCTTTTTATTTATTTTCTTTTTTAAAATTCTTTATTAATTACACTTTATTCACTTTGTATCCCCCCTGTGGTTCCCTCCCTCCTCCAGTCCCAATCCCTCCCTTCCTCCACCCTCTGCATGCATGCATGCCCTTCCCCAAGTCCACTGATAGGGGAGGTCTTCTTTTGCTTCCTTCTGATCCTAGTCAATTAGGTCTCATCAGGAGTGGCTGCATTGTCTTCTTCTGTGGCCTGGTAATGCTGCTTCCCCCTCTGGGGGAGGTAATTAAAGAGCAGGCCAATCAGTTCATGTCAGAGACAGTCCTTGTTCCTATTACTATGGAACCCACATTTGCTTTGTGCATTGTTGTTGTGTCTGTGTGACAATGCTGTATCTCCCTGGAACTGGAGTTACAGAGAGTTGTGAGCTGCCATGTGGGTGCTGGGAATTGAACACAGATCCTGTGGAAGAACAACCAATGATCTTAATCACTGAGCCATCTCTCCAGCCCCATGTTCTGTGTTTTATAAACATTAAGGTTCTATTCTATTCTAGAAAATCCCAATTAAAAAATATAACATGTAAAAATGTCCCCAGGAATAGTGAAATATTCCTCAGAGGGACAGTTGGAACTATCTGAATATGTCCACCATTGGAACAAAGACAGAATTGCAGCTCATGGGGCTTGTACGAACTTTAGACATTATTCAGAGTTGCAGCCTAACTTTAAGATGTGGGCTTCACATCTAAAGGAAGCAATGGCCCTTGTCCATGTCCCATTACTTAGTGGCCTGTTTCATGGCTTGTACCAGTCTGCCATCTCTCTGGACTTCTGGAATAGAAACTGCTTCTAATTAGCTTTCTGGGCTCCATTCACATATGCAGACAAATCAAATAAAGCATAGCAAGTTGACCCAGTTTTCTTATCCTTTCAAGTATTTAAAGTTTCTTTCTTCAGAACTTTTGTGGATAAATTGCTGCTAATAGTGGTTGTCAGGGAAGCATTTCTGCTAATTAGCATCCATGACATGACAGATATACAGAAGCAAATAGGCGGTTCCCGGAATACCCACCTCCCTCCTGTTCTTGAAGTGAAAAGCCTGTTACTCTTTGTGCTTGGAGTCATGGGGCTCAGCAGTCCCTCCTTTCTAGACAAGAGGTCATTCCTAAAACTGCCTCTGAGAGTCCTTCATCAATAGGCCATCAGTTGCCCAGGGTTGGTTTGTGTTGTTAATTTGCAGTTCTATTTTTACTGAACAGAGAAGTAAGATCAATAGCAACCATAGGGATTTCTAGATAGCTCCACTCTCAGCTCTTACTTGAATTTGAAAGCATCACAATGTCAGCAGAATTAATTAAATTGCCATCACTGTGTCTCTCTCATCCATCACTCACTCATACACTCCTATGTTAACACACATTGAAATCAGCAGAATACACATTTACATATGCACCCACCTACGCTTGAAGGAAAATATGCTAATTTTTTTCATTTGTATCTGTGAGTTTCGATCACTTGAAAGCATATTTAAAGCATACAGGGATTGCGAGACAACTCGGCTTTCTCAAACTGCCAAACATGGAGCATCTTGAGAAAAATCTCTGTCAGCCCCCTGAAAACATGAATCTGTTAAATGATTAATCAATCACATAAGCAAAGTCTGGTCTATAAAGTCAAAGGGAGTAGGCTACTATATCCTAATTAATTTGTGTGGTATGGCCAAACTGAAACCAGGAGAGGTGTTTTGAATCCTGAGGGAGCAACAGCACTACAGAATGGTAAGTTAGGATGGTGTATGACCCAGCAGGGCAGGAAGGCATGAAGGGTACAAGCATGGCCAGCACAGTAGGGAGGCATGGGGGAGTATAGTTATGGCCAGCAAGCAGATCAGGGGATGGAGGAGTGCAGATATGACTAGCAGGGCAGAGAGGCTTGGGGGAGTGTAAGCATAGCTAGCAGGGCAGAGAAGCATGGAGCATGCAAATGTAAGGTGCTGGCAGCTAATAGAATCTTTGTCAGAATTTCCTTGGTCCTTACTCTATGTTCATGAATAGGCCCCAAAAGAAAGGACACCCAGAACTGAGATTCTGTATGATTTATAATGGGGCTGGCAAACTCTTTGATTTCAGCCACCATCACAACTCCTGGTGTCGATGCATCAATTTTAAACCTCCCTTACATTGTGATGCATTCAGGATTCAGTCATGGAGACCAAGTCACAGTGGAACTTAGGTGTTCTTTTTCATTTCCTGCTAATACATCATAGATCTTTGAGTTCTGCTGACTACAACATCTCAGCCTGTGGCTCACAGGTTTACAACTGATGAATGGGATCCCATGTGATATCCCAGAGTAGAGCAGTACCCTCTTCTGTGACCTAACTTCTGCCTTGAACTTCAGGCAGACAATACATACTCTACATGCAAAGAGGAACTAACATAAGACCCCAAAACTATCATTTGCTTCATGTAACGATGAAGCAAAGTGGTGCTATTAAATATATGCTGGCCATTAGCAATATGGCTGTAATTATGGTAAATGTCTTTCCTTTTTTCTTTTTTCTTTTTTTTTTTTTTTGTCATTTGACACCCAGAACACCTTCATAATATAGGTATCACCATCATCATTTTAAAAAGGAGAAAGTTGGGCCATATTTACCCAAGGGCAAGCCAATGATCTCCAGTCCCTCATTTTATTTACCACCAGCACTAGGAGTACTGGAAACAACGTTGTGCGGACCCACAAGCAGGAAGCAGCAAAGAACCACAGCTGTGAGGCAGACTCCATGACCGCAGCAGCCATTTTACACAGTTTAAGAAACAAAACCCACATGGCTGCAATATTTCTTCAATGGCCCGAGAGCTAAGAAGACC
Source organism: Psammomys obesus (assembly GCF_907164565.1). NCBI lineage: Eukaryota > Metazoa > Chordata > Mammalia > Rodentia > Muridae > Psammomys > Psammomys obesus. The sequence continues at coordinate 6,178,366 of NW_026596143.1, read as the reverse complement.
CATTCTCTGGTTATGGTCTCTTATAACTCCTGCTGTTTTTATCCCAACCTATCAATCCAATACTGAGCCAACCTTTGGTATCCTTCAGTCTTTAGCCTGCTTCTCCCTCCCATGTTCTCAGCATCAATGTAATAAGCGGTCTCGGTGATGGAGAGGATTTGGAATCTCCTGATGCGTGGGATAAAGGAGTTAAAAGTCTGAATTTAGGACCTGGAAACTGCCCTCAATAAACAAGGCTGTATTTTTTAAGGAGTTTTGAAAAATACACTATCTTTACAAAAATGATGTTCATTTTACAAAATGAAGGTTCCCCAGGACATCCAAGTGTCCGACAGAGATTTCCCTGACACAAAGCCTGACAGCTCAGATTGGGTACATTCTCTATAAGCTTGGCAACCTCGACAGGTCCCCAGATTCTCCTTCAGTGTGTGGACCTGGGATTAGTCCGGAGAAAACCCTCCCCACTTTGCCCTTTTCTGTCTTTTGTGGTTGGGCAACTGGGCTTTCATCTTTAGCAAATTGAGGAGAGACCCAAACGTTCCCTCGGTGGGAACAGAAGCGGCTGGAGGACAAATGTCCAGGCTGCCCGCCACAAGACAAGCCCTGCCGCTCACTTTTTCCTCCTTTTTTCCACGCTTTGCTTCGTTTTAGAAAAACTATTTTTAAAAGCACCAAACTCCCTTGCTGTCAGGGAGCTTGGCAGGATTGATAAATAAGAGGAGTCATCTTAATGGCGGTGCTGTCGGCAAACGCTTTCTTTTAAACAAATAAATGTGAGAAACGAGAACACTCGAGAGGTCCCCGAATTTCTGAGGGTGGGGGTGGACAAATGATTCATTTCTTCAGCAGTGTGGGACTGGACTTAGTCCACATGAACCTCCCTTGTTATTGGAAAGTCTCCCTCATTAGCATATCAGAGCTCATCTGGTTCCTTCCATCATCTTGTTTAGGGAATGCTTTTTATGGGCTCCTTTTGGTTTCAGCACCATTCTTAGCCAGGCCCCGTTTCCTGTCCTTTTCTTTCTTTATTTTTTTTCCTGGTGGGCTCCAGGTGTTGCTGTCTATTTGATCACATGTCTGGTAACTACAGATTCGCCGGGCTTAAATAAGAATCAAGACTGCTCTCGTTTATCTCCACGCAGACAGTGCAATTTGTCAAACTCAAAAATGCCCATCGGTGTAAAGGATTTAGGGAAAGCAGAGGATTGAGTGAGTAACAAGAGACTGGGGTGTCAGATGAGCCTTTGAAGCAAACTGCTTAGATCAATCAAGTGCAAGACATTGCCTGTGTCCTCCTCCACCTTTAGCAGAAGGGCACACAGGCTCCCATTCAGCCCTTCCCCTAAAGGAGACAGGCCACCGCATCTCAGGCAGAGAAAGGCAGACACAGAGCCATTTAACTGAAAGAAGAAGTGTTTCAATGTACGACCAAACTGAATGTTCTAGGGTCTCAGATCATGAGTCCAAAAAGAAAAAATATCTGACTGTACTCTGAGAGCCCAACCTGGAGAAATTTGGATCTTAACTCCACAAGTGTTTCGGTCAGTTTCATGTTGCTGTAACCCGACGTCTGAAATCATCAGCTTAATAAGAGATAGGGTTTGTTTTCATTCTCAGTTTCAGAGGCTTATGCCCAGAGCAGCTAATTCTGTTGCTCAGAGCCTTGGGTGGCACGGACACATGTCATAGGCATGAAGCAGAGGTCCCCCACCCTGGGTTTAACTCAGTGATCTATTTCCCTCTCTCAAAAGTTACTGCCCCCTCTCTATGGCTCAACAGGCTCGTGGATCAAGCGTTTAACATATGGGTCTTTGGGGGACACTAATCAAAGGAGGTTGCCATCGGAGTACAAAGAAACACTTAACCACTGAATACCACTAGCTTGTCTTCTGGGCATCAGACTCTCCCTGACATCTTAATGACTTGGTGAATGCTCCTCAAAAAAATTGGAGCCAATGGAGGACATTTTTCTATTTAATTATTTTTACTTTTATTAACTACAGCTTGTTCACTTTGTATCCCCCCTCCGTACCTCTCTCCCTCCTCCCCTCCCAATCCCACCCTTCCTCTTCCCTACCCATGTCCCTCTCCCAGTCCACTGATAAGGGAGGTCCTCCTCCCCTTCCCTCTGATCCTAGTCTATCAGGTCTCATCAGGAGTGGCTGCATTGTCTTCTTCTGTGGCCTGGTAAGGCTGCTCCCCCCTCAGGAAGAGGTGATCAAAGAGCAGGCCAATCAGTTCCTGTCAGAGACAGTCCCTGTCCCCATTACTATGGGACCCACTTGGATACTGAACTGCCATAGGCTACCTCTGTGCAGGGGTTCCAGCCCATCTCTATGAATGGTCCTTGGCTGGAGTATCAGTCTCAGAAAAGACCCCTGTGCCCAGATTTTTGGATCTGTTGCTGTCCTTGTGGAGCCCCTGTCCTCTCCAGGTCTTACTATCTCCCACTTCTTTCATAAGATTCCCTGCACTCTGCCCAAAGTTTGGCTATGAGTCTCAGCACTCTGGCTAAGATGCTCAATCCCCATTCAGAAAGGCAAAGAGGATGGACATCGGAGGGAGAAAACAGGAATAGGACAGGTCTCTACCATAGAGGGCTTTTCAGAGGTATGAAGGACAAGACCTATCAAACTTGTACTTTTCATTGTGGGCTCACAAATTGACACTACATTGTCAATTAGAAGGGATCCTAAGACAGAACTTATCCAAAAGGCGAATGGATAAAAAAAAATTCATTTTGCCACTCCAAAACAGTGACAAAAACCTGACACAGTTTTTCTTGTTTATCATGTCCATTATTATCCAGCTTCGTGCAAAAGAAAACACAGGAGAAGTCCAGGACTCTAGGGATTTGTTAAGAAACTGGAAACAATAAACTGGCCCATAAACTGGCTGGGGAAGCAGAGCCCCAACCAACCTGTACTGTATATTCTGACATAAGCAAAAACCATTAGCTGTTGATGTTTGGAAGTTGCTTGTCACAGCATTTAGGCTACCCATGTGAATATAAGCTGGCATGAGGAGTGTCCATGCATATCTCTGCCCTACAATCCGCATGAAGGAGGCTGTGGTGGTTTGAGAATTACCCCCACAGGCTCATATATTTGAATACTTGGATCCCAGTTGCAGTAACTATTTGAGAAGGATGAGAACGCATGGCTTTACTGAAGGAGGTGTGTCACTGGAAGCAGCCTTTTTGGCTTCAGAGACTCTCCAGTGCCTCACTCTTTGTCTTATGGTTGTATCTCAATATGTGAGCTATCAACTACTGCTCCAGAGCCATCCCTGCCTGCTTACTGCCATGCTCTCCTCTATGATGGTCACGGACTCTAATCCACTGAAACTGTAAGTACCAAATAAATTCTTTCTTCTATAAGTCACCTTGCTCATGGAATCTTATTGCAGCAATGAAAAAAATAACTGAGATGCAGGATGAAGGGTTATGGTGGACAAGGGAATAACTATAAAACAGGTGATTTTAGACATAGCTGGAACCACAAAATTAGGTTAACTGTACTAAATAGAAAATATATGGTAAAATCATATCATAAGATAATTATTATTACTGGGAGAGTCTGCAAACTTTTCATGAAAGAATCTCAAAGGATAAAACAGTTTTCCACACCTGAACAATGGAAAGGACATTCAAAAAAAAAAGGTAATTGAGAGGTAAGTGAAGTCATCTTTGGAAGCAAGTTACGGTGGGCATGTCTATTATACTGGCAGTTGGGAAGTAGAGGAAGGAAGATCAACAGTTCAAGGCCAGCTTGAATGCACAGTGATGCCAAGGCCAGCCAGAACATCCAACATCCCCCCTTCTGTGGTAGTTCTAGGAACACTGACTGAGGAAAGTGTGGTGCTTTATGTCTGGAATCCTAGTACATTGGGAAACTAAGAGAGAGGGGTTGTAAATTCAAGCTCAGACTGACCTACATAGCAAGACTCTAACTCAAAGAAAGAAATAAAGGCAAAACCATTCTAAAAATGGAAAATGGAAGCCTGAAGAAAAACTAACAGCATTCAAAAGAAGCAATATGATCTTTATCAACATTCTGGGAAATTATCTCTGAGACTTTAAAAAAGCAGAGTCAGGGGACTAAAGCTAGATATCAGCTAAGTAACCACTGCAATAATGAATGGAGAAGGGAGCTAACCTAAATACTCTGATGGCTTCTGTCATAGATTAGATGGAAAAAAATCTGTATGTGCCATGAAATTGTCACAGAGTACTAGCAAGACACAATAAACACCACCATGCAAATTAGTTAAGGCTTATTATATTCAAAGACATTTCTAAATTGAATTATAACTATATATTTCAATGTATTGTAGAATATTTTAAGGTACACTGTAACACCAAAAGCCCCTTGCTTTCCTCTGATAATATTATTGCCCATAGGTATCAGCTGACAGTGATCAGTAGGAAGTACACAAAGCCAGATGACCAACCATAGCATCAGTAAAGCCAACAGTTGAACAAACCAATGCAGGAATTCATCTGATTAGGGTGATAGAATCATTTAAGACACATCCCACTTTCCATCCCACCCAGACCTTCCTATTACCTATTGTAAAACTACCAGGTGGCAAATTTGGAGGCCTTATGCACAGGAACCATCTGAAGCATCAGTTAATTAGGTCCATTTCTACTCACTTATTGGGCATGAGCTAACAAGAGGTTGACCCTGGAGGTAAAACAGAATTTGCATTGTTAACACTCCCACCCTTTTTTATGATCTTCAAATGTTCTAAAGTTGCAGAAACCCTAACCTGAAAATAATTGAGTTTTTCTGCATGGTGCTTATAAACTCTTCCATAAGCTTTCTCCAACTGATTCTTTCATCCTCATTCTTTCCCACCAGTCCTATATACTAGCAGAGAAAAATCAATGAATATCAGCACAGAGAGCTTTTATTCATCCTCACAACTTACTGTTCACTGGTCCCATTGCCCAGGCAGCCCCTTCTCACAGTTTCACAAGACCTTATTCATCTCAATAGACAACTGATACTTCAATGACTCTGGAAAGATATTTGATAAATCAGTACCCAAGACTCTGACTAGAGCTTGGCTGTGACCTTACAAGTTCCAGGTTTGAAGTATTGAAAGCAGTGTGATGGTGTAACCATGGAGTCGGGCCTGGATATCCCATAGTCATGCAGATGCAATGGCGGTAGCCTTCCTGCTTCCAAAACCCTTCTCCCCCTAAAATGGTCGACGGCTTTAGTTATGAAAGATTTGCATGAAATGTTTGAAGGAATTATTAGATCAGAAGAATTGCCTTGATCTCCCATTTCATTTTGGCTCATTCAGACAGTTCTCATGCTCATCCAAATTACATCCAATTCAATTAAGTGATCAAACTGTTTAAATGTTTTGAGCACTAAACAATGGGTTGATTGGATGAAATTTCCACTCTAAACTGGGTTTTTCTTCAGAGAGTATGGCTAATACAGAATACAAGGTCAGACTCATGTCCTCTGCCAAAGAGCTACCACAGGAACAGGGAAGACCTTGTAGACAATTCTAAATGGGCCTGGATTATTTACACAGGTGGAACCTGCCTGTCATGCCCACAGCCCGTTGGTCTGTAAGTGAAACTACAAGGGGGAAAATGTGCACATCAGTTTCCATGGCTACTCTACAGCAGTTAACAACAAAATGTGGAATAGGCCAAGAGCTAAGGAATCCTGTCCTCTCTTGGATGCTTTTGGGGACAGATTTCTCATAGAACACAGGGTCTGGTTGGCATCACAATATTGACATTACTGAGAAGCTGAGGAACATGCCAATACTACAGTTTCCCTCTTCCTCCCTTGAGCTATGACTGTCCCAGTAGCAAGCACATTCTTCCTTTCTCAAACACTAACTTCTATTTCAATTACTTTTGTCCTCAAACTATCAGTGAAAATACATGTTATGTCCATCAAAACACTTCTCAGGAGCCAGTCACATTAGTGCTGTGATATTAGTGCCTTCCCACTTGTGGTCCTTGTCTGAGATGCCCTTTCCCATAACTTAACTGGATCTCTCTCTCCCTCCAACAGCAACATGCATATCAATGTCTCATCTGTCATATGATAATGGTGGCAGTCCACCATTATCTACCTGTCTCTTTGTTCCTCATGTGTTTCATAGTATACCAAGTTCCCTGAAAAGAGGATGTGTCTGTCATTACTGTTCTGTTCACATAGTGGCTACTCCGTGTGCTTGATGCATAGAAGGTACTCTGTGTTTACTGCATGAATGGACAACCAGAACAGCCATCTCTAGAAGGATTTATATTTTTAGAAGGGTGTCTCCTTAACATACAGGCCAAATCCTTATCAGTGAGCAAAACAAAAGTTTCCTCAGTTCCCTTTCATTTGTCCACTGTACTTACCAAATATCTCTGAATTATAGTTCATTGCCACAAATATGTGCACAGTAACACACAGTGGGGTTCCCAGTGCTGAATCTGTTATGCTTCATTCAAAGGCAAAGTTCATAAAGCATACACATGATATCTGCCATGGGACAGCACTTCCATGGGTCTTTGCTTTCCTTGCCCCTTTCCTGTTACAGGTTTGGCCAGATTCACAGTGGAGTGGCCCCAGTGGCTTGGAACACTGGCTTTAGCCACTTATGTGGCTAAATAAGCCAATAAGCCACTTATTGGCTTTTAGTGCCAATCACAGAAGTGGACTACATGCAAACAAGAAAGGAAAAAACAAAAACATGTCTGCTTGAAGTTCTCGGTACTTTTGCCTGTTAGTGTTCACTGTCATCCAAGCTTGATGATACAAAGTAAAATATTAATGCAGCCACTTAAAACTAATGTCCATAATGATAATGGATGCTTTCACAGTCAACTTAGTGCCTGGAGAACAGAATGTTATAAACATAATTTCTTAAGCTTTGTTTTATGATTTTTAGTGGTAGATGGCATTAAATCTTAACTACCCAGCCTCAAGAGTGCATAGGAAAGCACCAATTCCCAATAACAGTTGCCTTAAGGATAAATACACTCTGCAATCTCATGATGGAAAAACCTACTAAAAGAGATAGAACTGCTTCCCTTTGTTATCCCCTACACACACACACACACACACACACACACACACACACACACATACACACACACACACACGAATGGGGGTATGGAGTGAACACTAAGGAAATAGAAACCATGCCAAGCAATGACAAATTCCTGTCTCTTTTGTGGCTGAAAATCAACATGTTAAGGAGAATTGGCAGAAGAAAAAAAATATATATATATATCTGCAAACAGCTAAAAAGCCCATGAAAGGGGAATAGAGAGCTGTTACGATTTTAATCCCTAGTAAACAAAATGTGCTCCTTCAAAAGGAGAGTCAGAAGAGAACTCCAATCATCTCCAAAACAGAGAGCCCACATGGTGCTCCAGAACAATTTCCGAGTTACCTAGAGCTCCCTAGAGTCAGCAGGACCTTTGCTGTTAACTATATTCTGAAACATGGATCTGAAGCGGTGCTCTCCAGAACAGCAGCAAGAGATGCAGGACTAGGGAACATCTTTTAAGATGAAATTCTTCTTTTTTACTATAGACCTGAAAGTGAGGAATTGATCCACAATCTGCTACCACAGACTTTCAAATGATTCTGTCAATGGGGAAAATTATGCTCTGAGCCACGGCAGATGGGTCAGAAAGCCTATTTCCATTGGGATGTTACTCCCAGTATAGCATTACTCCTTCAACATTTCTGCAGAAGATGGGTGACAAATATCAATCAAGCACTGGGGAGATGACATTTAACATCACTTTTGTCCTTTATGCTCATCTGACTGATCATCTTATCAGGGACCACAGAAACCTTGCCTTGTTTCATGTGCACATCATTATGGACTCAGTTGTATCCTCCAAATTCAGATGATATCCCAGCCTCCAAGGACTCAGCATATGACATTATTTAGAGATAGGGCTGTGAACAGGTGATTAATTAAAATAATCCATTGGGATGAGCTTTTAATCGAATATAGCTGGTGTCCTTAAAATATTAGAACCCCAAAGAGATGCCAGGGTTTTGTACACTCACAGAAAAGACCAAGTAAGAAAATGGCTGACAGCAAGAATAGAAGAGTAATCTCCAAATACTCAACTCCTCAGGCACTTTGATCTGAGGTATTAAAGCATCAAGGAAATGTATTTCTGTTAGGCATGCCACCCCTGTTGTGGCATTCTTTTGTCTAGCTTGTTTTCCCCTATCACCTTCCAGCTTAATCTTCATCTCATACACTTCTGCAGGTCTCTCTGGGGTCAGGCTTCCTGACTCCCATTTAGCTGTTTTCTCACAGTCAAAACGGTGACTGAATACTACCTTCTCCTAAACAGATGTAGTGAGGTTTAATCTAGATAATTTCGTGAACAACTGAGTATTGTTATTTGCTATAGACAGCTACCATTTACCAGGTATTATTATTAATGAACAAGTACCTTTCAAATGAAAATAACTCATATAACAACCAAGTTTCCTGGTTGGATTTGGATTGTTTGTTGTTGTCAACTCCATACAAGCTAGTCATCTGGAAAAGGGTACCTTAGTTGAGAAAATGCAGTCATCAGATTACCTGTACGCAAGTCAGTAATGCATTTTGTTGATTAATGATTAATATTGAAAGTCCCAGTACACTGGGAGGGTACTCCCCTTGTGCAGATGGTCCTGGGTTGTTTAAAAAATAAAACAAAACAAAACAGCAAGCCATGATGGGCAAGCCAGAAAAAGCTTTCTTCCATGGTCCTGCTTTAGGTCCTGCCTTGAGTTCATACCCTGACTTCTTTCAATGATGAAATATGACCTGGAAAATGAAACAAATCCTTCCAGTTGTTTTGATCATGGTATTCTATCATAGCAATAGAAAAATAACTAAGACACCAAGTCATCACACATCACTACTTCTGTAAAATATTGCAAGTTTCCCAGGTTCACAAATATATCTATTTCCCACCTTCCTGTTCCTTTTCTATGACATTCAATCTGTGCCAGGTTGGCATTCCCTATTCTCTCTCTTACAACACTTTGAACAACTCTATATTGGCTTTCCAATTCCCCAGTCTTTGTCCCTTTTACCTACGTAAGAAAAATCTCTTGCTATCAAATACTACAATTTGTAAGAGATACTTTTTAATTCTATAGAAACAGATGATGTGTTTGTTTCTTTATAAATTTTTATTTAATATGTATGGATGTTTTGCCTGCATGTATGTCACTGAGTAGCCACAAATATGCCTGGTACCACAGTGGCTGGGAAAAAAAATCCAGTCCCCTGGAATTGGAGTTACAGATGGTTGTAAGTCACCATGTGCGGTGGGAGTCAAAACTTGATCTTCCGGAAGAGCAGCCAGTGATATTAACCTCTGAGCCATCTCTCCAACCCCTGTTATTATATTTCAGTGTTCAAGTCATCATTCCTTGGGGGAAACTTTGCTATCAGCCCAATAAAACTAATTAAAGCAACATACTAGAAAAAAACATCTAGCTAAGGGTGTGTAATATACACCTGCATTTTTCACTATTTTAGTCTGTAATTGGACAATTCCTGCTAGTTCTCTGGGTTTCAGTTTTTCATATGTAAATGGCTTGCTGGACTTTTTAATATCAAGAGAGCATTTTAAAATATGTTTTCCTATCTGAGGATCAAGTTAGAACCAGAGATGCTAATCGTTTTGAAGAAAAGTAGGCTAAGAATAGTATGGTATTTATATGAGTCAGAGAAAAGGTAAGAGAGGTAAACCAATGAGAAGGAGACACAAGTTTTTCTTGGAGTACTTGAAGCTTAGTGATCTACTTGCATAGCCTAGCCAATTATCTACCTCCTGCCTAAACAGGTCAAAACCACAGAAACAAGAAAGACCATCCATCCAAAGAGACAAGTCACTGTAAGTCACGGTTTCCAGAAGGAAGAATCTGGACCAAACTGTGTCAGGCATGCTCCTCCCCCTCAGTATCATGGGATGCACTTACTCTGCATACGTCTGTGTAGGCATCACCTTCACATTTTCAGGCTCATGCAATCATCAAGTTTTACCCATAATGACTGTCATCTTTGTACTTTTATTTTCCTAATAAGTAAAATTAGCATTCTCTCATGACCTGTAAATTTTAACTCAATTGCTAATAATGTCCCTGGAGTTTTCTTTGCATGATGAGTCCTTCAATAATTTCATCAGAGTTTAGAGTATTAAAATATTATAACTTACACTCTTAAGCATAATAATTCCCCTAAGGATTGGTCACAAAAAAAGTAGTTACAATTTTAATTAACTCAGGAAAAAAATCATAAGCAACAATCAAGTGACTAATCCTAAGGAAATTTCCTCCTCCACCTCTACTTCCTCCTCCTCTTCTTCCTTCTACCTCTTCCCCTCTTCTTCTTCCTCCTATTTTATATATCTCTCAAATAGAAACACACCTTCATCTGTTAAAGAATTCAAACTTTTATGTAAAAAAAAACCTAAACAACTGAAATCATAGACAAAATATAATTTACATAAATCATTTCAAGGGCCATATATGTGTTAATTACCATCATCAAGGATCATCCATAAAGCATGAAATTTTACACTTTGTCAGACAAGTTCCAGGTACTGAACACCATGAAACCTAATTTAATCCACTAGAAAAGAAAACAACTTTCAATAAACCAATGCAGATAACTTCTATTTTTCTCTACAACGTCATGGACTCCAGAGGACTAAGATACACTAAAAAGGAGATGGCAATAAACATGTTTATTTGCCTATGTCTCAAAACCACAACTCTGCCATGTTTGAAATCCCTATGAGATAAATTTACTAGCTATATAGCCTTCTTTAGAAAAAAAAAATATCCAGAAAAATCAAGAGATTACAAAAAGGACTGAGCAGAAAATGCTACCTTGTTAGTGTGAGAAACTAAGTGAGGAACATGTTCTTGCTGAGTAGCTTCTTCCTATGGATTGAAAGTGATCGTTATCATCCTGAGTCAGCAAGGATGTAATCACCCACAATATTTTCTTTTTTTTCTTCTTTTTTATATTTTTTAATATTAGTTACAGTTTATTAACTACAGTTATTAACCCAGCTGTATTCCACTCCCTTATTCCCTCCCAATCCCACTCTCCTTCCCTCAGCTCCTCCCTCAAGTCCTCAAGTCCACAGATAGGGGAGGACCTCCTCCCCTTTCATCTGACTCTGGTTTATCAGGTATCTTCAGGACTGGCTGCAAAGTCCTCCTCTTTGGCCTAGTAGGGCTGCTCCTCCCTCGGGGAGGAGGGCGTCAAAGAGCTCACCATTGAGTTCATGTCAGAAATAGCCCCTGTTCCCCTTACTAGGGTACCAACTTGGATACTGAGCTACCATGGACTACATCCGAGCAGAGGATCTAGCTTATATCCATACGTGGTCCTTGGTTGGAGAAACAGTCTCATAAAAGATCCCTGTGCCCAGATATATTTGGTCCTTGTAGAGCCTCTGTCCTCTCCAGGTCATATTAACTCCCCTTTCTTTCATATGATTCCCTGTACTCTGCCGAAGGTTTGGTTATGAGTCTTATTATCTGCTTTGAAACACTGCTAGGTAGAGTCTTTCAGAGGCCTTCTGTGGTAGGCTCCTGTCCTGTTACTTGTTTTCTCCTACATCCAATGTCCATCCCATTTGTCTTTCTAAGTGAGGATTGATCATCTTACTCCGGGTCCTCCTTCCTGTTTATCTTCTTTAGGTGTATAAATTTTAGCATGTTTATCCTATCTTATAGGTCTATATAAGTGAGTATATACCATGTGTGTCTTTCTGCTTTTGGAATATCTCACTCAGGATGATCGTTTCTAGGTCCCACCATTTTCCTGCAAATTTCATGATTTCCTTGTTTTTTAATTGCTGAGTAGTATTCCATTGTGTAAATGTACCACAATTTCTGTATCCATTCCTCCATTGATGGACAACTGGGTTGTTTCCAGGTTCTGGTTATTACAAATAAAGCTGCTACAAACATGGTTGAGCAAATGTCCTTTTTGTGTACTTGAACATGTTTTGGATATATGCCTAGGAGTGCTATAGCTGGTTCTTGAGGAAACACTATTCCTAATTGTCTGAGAAAGCACCAGATTGATTTCCAAAGTGGCTGTACCAATTTATATTCCCACCATCAATGGAGGAGGGTTCCCCTTTCTCCACAACCTCTCCAGCATGTGTTGTCACATGAGTTTTTTATCTTAGCCATTCTGATGGGTGTAAGGTGAAATCTCAGGGTCATTTTGATTTACATCTCTCTGATGGCTAAGGACATTGAGCATTTCTTTAAGTGTTTCTCTGCCATTCTGTATTCCTCTACTGAGAATTCTCTGTTTAGCTCTGTACCCCAGTTTTTAATCGGATTGCTTGATTTGTGGCTTTTGAACTTCTTAGTTCTTTATATATTCTGGATATGAGTCCTCTGTCAAATAGAGTGTTGGTGAAGATCCTTTCCCAGTCTGTTGGCTGTCGTTTTGTTCTCACCCAAAATATTGAACGACTGACATTCTCTTGTGGAGTGAAGACTTTGCAAGCAGAGGACCTTGTGCTCACAGATCAGTAATAGGGGAAGCAGGAATGTTAATAATGCAGGTTTGACTCTTCGACCCAGAAGGCTGGGAATAGAGCTAGCTAAGAGCCTGTTGACCTTTGACCTTTCTGTACGACTGAGACCACACCAGAATCTCCCCTAGGCTCTAACAATATCAGATGTATCCTATCTCAAGAACCTATCTTCATGGGAAGAAGTGGCATGTATTTTTAAAAGTATGTATTTCGATGTAATTATGCCTTACTGTGCACATAGGATTGATTTATTACCAGGGAACTTTTTCTTTACAAATTGTACCGTACATAAATATGCCTAATATAAACTGCCTGGTATCAGACTCCAGAAATTTGGACCAACAGGGACCACTGAGTCATTTTGAACTGGATTTCTTTCTTGTCTCATGTGGATAGTTGCTCTGCTGTCCATGGTGTTTGCTGAGACCCCCCAACGAAAGAGAGGACACTAAGGTGACATAGACGTCTGTAAGTCACTCATGCCGCTACAAGCAACCCCTCAACGATGCCCCTATAGGTAACCTCAAGTCACCTCACCAGTTCATTAAACCAGACAGTGGATAGAATCCTTTCTTTGACCCTTTGTTCTCATTCTATTTGCAATGTATAGATTCCCTAAATAAAAGTATACAATAGTTAGAGATTGATGTACCAACCAAGGACCGTACATGGAGAGGACCTAGACTCCCTATTCAGATGTAGCCAATAGGCATCTCTGTCTCCATGTGGGTCTACAAGTAAGGGGACCAGGGGCTGTCTCTGACATAAACTCTGTTGCCTGCTCTTTGGTCACTTCCTTCTTGGGGGAGAGGGGAGAGTGGCCTTGCCAGGGGCTACAGTTGAGATGTAAAGTGAGTAAGCTATAAAAAAATAAATTTAAATTTAGAAAAGGAAAAATGCGTGTGTCTCATATTCTAGAAATAAGAGTACAATATGAAAGTCAAGCCTTATATTTATCATTCCTTTATCTAGTCATGTATTCAATGCATGTTTAGTGTCTGCTCAGTAGCAACCACTGCTAGGTAGCACAGATTTGGTTGTAAAAAAGAAACAAAATGCTGTCACTAAAGACTAAATTTGGGGTGGGGTGCACCACTACGATAACTGTGGGAGGTGATTCTAGTATTCTGAGAATGTACACTGGTAATGTGGCCTAGTGGGGGTTGGGGGCAATAAGGTGTTCTTAAGGAAGCTGTAGCCTGAGGAGAAAGCAGTTCTTTTCTGCTTTACCCTCAGAAGAAACTCTTAAACACTGCCACAGATTGGTATGCCTGGGATATTCTGAAGCTAAGGGGGAATTGTTCCCAGGAAGCAAAGATGGAAGTGAGCCAACAGAAGTGCAATGCCTAACTTCTACCCCCACAGGAGTGGCATCTCCTGCCCATGAGAAACCTTCACTGAGGTTTTTTTTTTTTTTTGCAAAATTATGCCCAGTTCCTAGGAAGCATCAATATCCTAGGTAGATCCAATTACTATTAATGAGACAGGGTGAATGCCAGATCTTCCCAGTATCAGAGAGAAGTCATCATACTTGGGCAAGGAAGTCAGCTTGAATAAAAACCAAGATGGACAAGTAGAGAGAGGAAGCTCCACCAAAGAAATGGGCTCTCAGCAGCCCTGGAGAACCAAAGGCCAATATTACTGTAAAGGTAGAAGCTGGAAGTGAAAGAATCATCTGAAAACTCCAAAATTAGTGTCTGGAGTGAGTAGAGCTGTGACACTCTGAAAGGACCCCTGGGTTGCCATGGTCGGAATTTCAGTGTCCACCTGAACTCATCTGTTGAAATGTGATCCTCACACAGTGGTGGTATACAGAATAAGACACTTGAGCGTATGTTTAGGTCGTCAAAGGACGAATGATATGAGTGTCTTAATTTTTAAAAGGCCCCTTACCCTCTGTGAGCGTGCAGCTATAAACTGTCTTCTCTGCACCGGGAAACAGAACTTTACCATTCTCCAAGTTGATAAGCACCTTAAATCTTTGACTTTCCAATTTGTAAAACTGTTAGAGCCATAGTTTTAAAAATATGTGTTAACTAAAATATAATACATCACTCTCCTCTTCTTTTCTCCCTCCATTATCTCTCAAGTCTCCTCCCTCTAACTCTTACTTTGTCCTACCCACTTGCAAATTCATAGTTTCTTCATCTCCAAATGTTATTGCTACATATATGTATACATATATAAATACAACCTGCTGAGCCCATTTTTTGTTGTTTGTGTACATATGATTTCAGGGCTGACTACATTGGACAACTAGTTCGGGATTCATCCTTTTTGTAGGGCATGACCCCGTCGGATTTTCTCCTTTTCTGCATTACCATGTCTATTGATAGTGCCACTTTAAAATTTTTTTTATGCAGCTACTTCTACAAGAAACTGTTTCGTAGTAGACTTCCTAGTATTTCAGCTCTCACAATCTTTCCATCCCTCTTCCTTGATCTTCGCCAACTACACATATTACAGTTAATTAGTATTCAAAATATACAAAGATTTCAAAAATAGTTAAGAAACAAATGGGCCTAGGATAAGACCAGATACTACTGTTCTGCTAAAGGAATGTAGCTCTAAAACAACTCCTGATGACATACTGCTACACATATGGATCAGTTTTTGCTGTGTCATTTTCAGAGAAGCAGTAGGATGTGAAAAAAATATGGAGACCCACAACTAGACAGTGTGCACAGACTGAGGTACATAGGAACAATGATCCCTACATGGAATGTCTCCATCAAATCCTTACCCTCAGGACTCAGGAAACTTTGCTGAAGAGCAGGTGAAAAGAGCGTAAGAGTGAGAGAAACTGGAGATCCATCACCGAGGACACAGGGCCCTCTAAATCAACAGCATCAATACACATATGAACTGTGGCAGCATGCATAGGGCCTGCACATATCTGGTCCTAATGGAGACCCAATGCTAAAAAGAGAAAGTGGACACAAACCCCCATCCTAACCCAGACCTTTCACCAATTGATAACCACTTAAAAATGAATTATTAGTTTTCCTATAAAGAGTTTCACTGGATATACCAACACTCATAAGGCCAGTCCCCATGCCCACTAGTAGATAATCAACACAAAATGAACTCAGTGCCATCTTTGGAAGGTTCTTAGTCTCATAAAGTTTTGTCAAGTCCTTTGCTTTTACCTTACAGGCCTTTGCAGATGGTTTTATGATTTTATGGGATTCTTGTGTGTACAAATGTATGTATCTCTGTGTTGGTTTCTGTGCTTCCTCTTTGGCTCTTTTGTCCTGTTTTTATTTTATTGTTTAGATGTCCATTTTATAATGAAAGACAAAGAGGGTATAGATTAGGATGGGAAGAGGGGTGTGAAGGATCTCAAAGAAGTTGGAGGAGAGGTAAACACAGTCAGAATATTGGTTTTGATGATAAAAAACAATATATTTTCAGTAAAAGAAAAATAGATGAGAAAACAGGATGTAGGTCTAAACAGAGAGTTCTAAATAGAAGAAATAAAAGTGGCTAAGAATTACTTCAAAAAGCGTTCAGCATCCTCAGCAATTAGGAAAACAAATTAAAATAACTTTGAGATTTCATTTCAACCCAGTCAGAATAACAAATATCAACAAAACAACTGACAACAGATGCTGGAGAGGATGGTAGGGAAAAAGGAACTCTCATTTACTGGTGGTGTGATTACAAATTGGAGTAGCCATTCTGTCAAAAAGTGTGAAGAATTCTACAAAAAAAAAAAATTAAATTAAATTTAACATAAGACTCAGCCATACCACTCCTTGGCCTTTGCCCAAAGACTAGACATATTATTCCACAGAGAATTTCTCAGCCATGTTCACTGCTGTTCTATCCACAATAGCCTGGACATTGAAATAAACTAAATGTCCTTCAACCAATGAATAGATAATAAACATGTGGTATATATACACTATGGAATACTATTCAGCTGTGAAGAAAATTTTAATTATGAAACTTGCAGATATTTGGAGAAACCTAGGGGAAAAAAAAGCGCTATATTGCGCGAGATAACCTAGGCCCCGAAAGGCAAAATACACATGTTCTCTCTCAGCTGTGAGGCACACATTTTGTTGTAGTAGAACAAAACAACTACAATAGCTCATAGCCATGAGCAATCCCCTCATGAATCCCCAGTAGTGATTCATTCACCTTCTTTTCTTAGACTGCCTCAGTTTATACATACCACATTATTAAACTTACCAAGTATCTGATTTCACCCACAATGCTGTCATAGCTTCAGAGAAACCACTCCTGACTTGCTAAAGCTACAAACTTTTCTAAAGCACCTGAAACCAGTGAAAAGATTTAAAGATAGTTCAAACTTATACAAAAGAGAGCCCTCGGGCTACATCTGAAGGAACATGCCTGTAATACTAGCGCTTGAGAGACAAATGCAAAAAGGTCATAAGTTCAGGACAACCTAGGCTACATTAAAAAAAAAAAGTCTTAATAAAAACTACCACTGAAGATGTAACCCAGTGGTATAGTACCTGCTTAGTGTTTGTGGAATTCTTAGTTCTCTCTCTCCTTCTCTCTCTCTTTTTTCTGTCTCTGTCTCTGTCTGTCTGTCTCTCTCTCACACACACGCAGACACACACAAGCACCTCTTAGAAATTAAGCCAATGTTTAACACAGGCATAGGACAAGGCACCTCTGCTGGCATGACACAGCCTTCATCTCAGTCATTCATGACGAAGATTTACAACAGAAAGTCCTTCATCGAGAATCATAGCTGGTTCAGAAAACCACCCCATGCTGATAATGCAAAACCTTCAGGGCTGTCATAGCTTGGTTTCAAAGAGGTGTCAAGGACATAAGGTTTGCACAGGGGTGCAGCGAGCAGCCAAGCAGAAAGTCTATTAAAAACACCTAGCATAACAAAGTGGTTAATCTGAAAAGCATTCTGAATCCCATATAGGCAACCTTTGCACATGTTACATTAACTTCTTTCTAGAATGGCCACTTCCAGTTAGAATGACACAGCCTTCCCTCAAATTATTTGACTCTATTTCTTGGCCTACTCCCATATTCTGTGCTTTCTATCAGAACTTTTACATTGTCTCATATCCCATTTGACCAAATTCTTTCAGAACAATTTTAATAAATCTATGTAATGCTGAACGTATGTCAACTTTCGAAACTGTGGGTTCGGAATGTGAGCCATGTTTTGGAGGTAACTGCCCATAACCTGCCCAAAGGGAGGTATGAAGAGTCAAAGAACACATTTAATTCCACTTACTAAAAATCTACATGAAAGCTAGGGCTATGGTCTCACTAGTGCAGAAATCTACAGTCTAAACCAAGACAACAAGCACAAAATATCGTGATGCAATTTTAATCTGAATGACAAACTCTTGTGTGAAAAAAAAAAATTACAACTGCATCTTTCATTATTATGACTTTTGAAACAAAAAAATTAAATAGACCATAGATATTTTCTTATGTTCTGGTCTTTAAATTACTAAATAACAGACAATCTTAAGCTAAAACATATTAATCTATTAATCTATTACTTAATTTTCAATAAATAAAAACTTGTATAAAATATCATTAAAATGAGAAAGTCTTTTTAGAACTTCATAACACGGTGGGAGGGAGGTAAAAAAGATAACAGGATACAAGTGATCTGACAGCGAAAATGGGGAAACTGGGGTCTCCCTTGGGATTGTGAGGGAGGTTAATACAGAAGGTGAGAGGCTGGTAAAAGGAAATAGAGATTCAATTGATCTGATAGGGAAGTGAAAGGCTTGTCTCTTCTAGGGAAGGAGAGGGAGGTAAAAAAAAACAAAAACAAAAACAAAAAAAACCCAATATAGATGGCAGAAAAGGCCACAAGGAATCATACTATTAACTACATCTGCTCCAAAAAATAAAATAAAATAAAAATGCAACCAACAACAACAAAAAGCCTACAATGCATGTAATTTAGCTAATAAATATGCATATATAGTTTTAGCAAACTTCTCTCATTTGTGCTAATGACACACCCTCCAAGAGCCAAAGACCACCTAGCAAAAACCCAATACCAGATATTTGAAGTCTTCTTTTGAGTTATTGGCCAGGGATGTCCAAGAGACTCCCAAAACATACAGCCTATTGCATTTGTCATTAGTTACCCCACTCCACGAGGTTAAAGATAAGTCCCTATTGCTAAAGACACCATGTACTTTAGAAACAGGGTCCAGAGACCACTGAGTTGGAACTGGATTGAGTGACCCTTCCTTAAAGACAAGCTTCCTGGTGCCAGAAGATACCATACAACCTTATAAAAGAGAGAGACGGCCAATAGTCCGACCCAGCTATTTGGCTATTGTATGACAACATGCTTCCTGGTAAGATGAAACAGCCCTGTCCATTTTCCCCAGACTGGGAACCCATGGCACACTGAAGTACAGATAGATTCAAAGTCCAGTTTGGTGAACCAATGAGTTTTATTGGAGATATTTATAGGAATATAGGTGAGGTATCACTTATGGGAACAGAGATGACTCAAAGGCCAAAAGATAACCATCAAGCCCACCCTAGCATGGGTAACAGCTTACATAAGCTATGAACCTGGAGCATACTACATAGCCTGCATGTGAGAGAGCCCAGTTAAATAGTCACTTTCTTGCTAGACAGAACAGGCCTGAGTTTTCCCTTACTAGGTAAAAGAAACTTCAGTTGCAGGAAAACCCACAGAAAATGAGCACCCAATTGGAGGCCGCCTGACCATCTGCCAGACAGTCTAGCAGGAAAAGATAAGGTGGCTTAACTGTCAGGTTAGAAATAGCCTGTATTATGACTACTGACCAATCCAAAAGGTTGCCCACACATTTTGCCCGTGCTTATAAGTTTGAATGTTCCAATCATGTTAAAGATTACCTAGCCAACCCTGGAATTCACCTCAGTACCTTTAAAATAACCCTGTGAGCTCAAACTGGGGTCTCTTCACCATTTTGCTTTGCATAGACAAGGACCACAGGGCACTGGATTTCTGCAGAATAAAATGTTCTTTGAGTCTGGGAGTGTTTTCTTCAGTGAGCTCCAAACCCTTAACACATGAAGCTTTGCAGGTTGGAGAGTGTCCTTTACAGGGACCTGTTTGTCTAACCCTCTTCCAGGGAGCTAGGCTTGTTTTGGTTTCTTCTAAACAATTGTTCCAGTCTTAGATTCTTTGCAGCTTTTCTCCTCTGGGAGTCTTCTTTGCAGCTCAGCTTTCCTCTCAGAGTACTGCTTATTCTGGCATTGAGGGGCCTAGTGAATCTGGTCAGTTCCAGGGACTTCCTTAAGCTATTTTAGTTTGTTTACTTTTCTGCTTAAAGAGCTTCCCCGCAGGATATAGTGTTTCAAATGTCCAAGTAAACTGTTACACAACAGACACCTCTGATCCACACCAACAACCAGCATGGCACTGTAATCCCAGCAGTACAGTAAAAGCTCACATGCCTTGGTGGTAACAAACAGATCTCTATGGATTTAAGACCTGCTCAACAAGAGGGAAAAACATGTCTGGGACTGGAAACCAACAAGCTACTCTGTGCTAACAAGTCATGGTTATTGGCAGAGAATCTACAACCACTAATTTACTGAACCATAATAATCCCTAACAACGATCTATAAATATTTGTTCTTATGCCCACAGATAAGCGTAGTGCTCACCTCTCATCAGTGAACCGTCTCTATGGGACAGGCAGAGACTACTACAAGAAACCACAAACAATCAATATGAAGAGTTGTGGAGCCCAATCCCAACAGATAGACCTATTACATGCTCCTTAGCCAAAGGCTGGGAGCATAGCAGAAGAGGGACCAGAAAGATTGTCAGAGCCAGAGGATCAAGGAGTTTGCTCTGAAATTGTGTATCCTAGTAATCAGAAGCTACAACCATTAAGTCTCACCTAAATGACTGCTTAAACATCAGCTCAACAAGGATGAGACCAAGAAGGCAGCCAAACTGGGTGAGAGAAAGTCTATGAAGCTTTCACTCCATATAAAGAACAACAGGTACCTGAGTAAAGCTGAGAGTAAAAGAGATAATCCTCTCCAGGGTAGAGCACACCAGTTGTTGGTCTAGATCCAGTCAGTCAGCCCTGAAAACATATGTACAAGTAATATTACATGTACTAAACAGGTTATGTTTAGGAATATGCATATACATATATGCATTCAATAATAATTGATGATCAAAGGGCCATGAATTTTAAAGGAGACCAGAGGGAAATATGGGAGGGTTTTAGAAGGAGGATAAGGAAGGGAGAAATGTAATTAAAGCATATTCTCAGAAACAAATGAAAAACTTCATATCTAAATAAGCATTTTCCCTTGGAAGTGATTATCAATGAACATATTTTATAAATGTTGTCATTGCATGAAGTATTTCTGATATTTGCTTTAAAATTGGTTTTAGAGCAGAATCATTCTTTCAGAATTCCTCAATGATTGAAAGCTCCATAAAGTGGTGATTGTTTTCTCTGGAAGCAATAATAGTTCAGTATGATGAATAACTTTTGTCTAAGGTGAGTAATCAAAATAAAAAAGCAACTCAAATAGGAAAAGATTAATTTTTTGTAGTCCCTTAGATGATGACAAACTACAGGAATAAAGGTAGTTTCTTAATGTGCTGAGATACATTAGACATAAAACATTTCAGAAGAGAAAATAAAGCGCCACCACCTTCAGTGAAACTTACCTTTAAGAAGCTACAAAGTATTAATCATCTCACAGAAGGAAGCAAAATCAGCTTTTAATGTATAATGCCAATTATGAGTTATTGGCACAAAGTAGTCACACACACACCAAAAAAAAAAAAAAAAGTTTTGTCTTGGTAGAGTTTATTTGCTTTGAGACAGTCTCACTGTATGGCCAAGAGTAGCCCTGTATTTAGGAAACTCTTTATCACTAAAGTGCTGGGATTGTAGCTGTACAACACAATACCTGGCCACTCAGTAAACTTCTAAAGAATGAGAATATAACAGATTATCAAAAACTACTATTATGTCTACAGAAGCCAATGAGTATGTCTTGGAAGGTAGGAAAGTAAGCAACAGTCATTTCACATCTCACTGTCCCTGATGTCATTTGATTTCCACGCCAGTAATCCCTTGTACATATTCAAATTCTCAATTTTGCCATTTAATGTTGTAGTTGTCGTAATTTCAAATATTAAAAAATTCAAGGAATAGTATAAAGACCACCAATGTAGATAACATTCAGATTTAACAGATATTATCCTCTAGCCATTTACTGGAACACACATACTACATATATATACATATATACATATATATACACATACATAGACACACATATGTGCATATGTATATATAGTGATATATATGATATGTATACATATGTACATAAATAGAAATATATATCAACCAGTATTAATATTTCTTATGTCTTAGTAGATGTAACAATAAAATGATATCAAGAGTACACTTAGGAGACGGGGGGGGGGAGGGGGCAAGATGGCGGCGCCTGGAGGACTCTCATTCTGAGGAGCAGCACAGCAGGATTGGCACAGTGACCAGCAATCAGAACTCGCGGCCATAAAACACAAGTGATTGTGTTTCACAGGTGAGAGGATACCCCATGGTGGGAGATTCAATCAGCTTTAACTCACCCGGCTAAACCGCGGAAGAGATCCCCGTTCCGCCAGGCGCTTGGTCGCCAGCCCAGAGCTAACCGCCAGCGAGATCTGGTCACTGTCCCAGACTGAACTGTGGGCCCACAACACCATAGACTGGATTTCCCAGTCGAGAGATAACCCCACGGAGCAGGAAACAATTGGGACCGACCTCAGGTTACCCAGACATCCCCTGGAAAAGACTCGGGTTCCGCGGGTGCCCCAAGAGCCAGTCCGGACCCAGAGCCGGGACACAGGCACCTGCACGGAGCCCTGCCTGCGCGCCTGATTCGCCGCCTCAGATAGAACTGTGGGCACCAGGGCACCAGGGCACCAGACTGCGTGTCTCTGACAGGAGGAAACCCCCAGCGGAGGGGGTCAGCAGCTCTAATGCTCTGGATACCCAGCACCAAAACACTTCCTGGACTCACGCAGACTCTAGTGCAGGCAGGAGTGCTGTGCTCTGCCACCATTATTGAGTTCCCCTGGGGCACTGGGACACACAGCTGCATCCTCGGACCTGCAGGAGCCGAAGAGCCATTACAACAGCCCTCAGATACTGTGCCAAGGATCAACCAGTTATCCCTAGCTAGACTGTCAAAACTGTGGGAATCCCTGGTCCTTCAAGAGGACTGCACCCACAGTGTCTGGACCAGAACAGTGCCTGCAGCTGCCATCCCAGACAGAGACACACAACTTCTGGTCCAGAGTGAGGCACCCAGCCTCCAGGCCAGAGCAGCACCCCCAGGTGCCAACTCAACCTAGGTGCACATTCTCCAGGTCCAGAGCGAAGCAATCAGCCTCTGGCCCAGAGACTTGCTGAGTGCACCTCCCACTTTCCCGAACAGAACTGTGTGCCCCAGGATAACAGACTGAGTTTCCCTGTTGGGAGAAAACCCCACAGCTAGGGAATCAGCAGTTTCTTCAAGAGGACTGTGCGTGGAAATTTAGTGAGCAGCAGCACACTAAATTTATAACAAGAAACCCAGCAGTGGGGCAGCTGTCTTGAGAAATTCTATGGGTAAGAGGAGATCCCCCCTGCCTAACATAGACCACAGCTACTACTCAGGGCTATAAACCTGAGGTGAGCAGTGGCAACTCCTGAGAAAGACTGGCCATACAGTGACCATAACCAAAAAGCAGAGAAGGACTCCTTCAGGAAAAATCATCTTCCGGCCAAGGGGATACTCTCTACCTCAGGACTCCAGGAAGCACAGAAACTAACAGCCAACATCTAAATCAGCCCAATGGGTAGAGGTCAGTGTAAAGGCTCAACCAACAAAAGATAGAGCAATATGGCATCTCCAGAACCCAGCCATCCAGGGGCGAACAGCGCTGAACAATGCAGCATAATAGAAAATCAAGAAGATGACCTTACATCTATGTTGATGAAGAGGATAATAGAGGAAACAAATAAAATATGTAAAGAATTAGAGGAAGATAAAACCAAACAGATCATGGCTATCCATAAAGAAATGGAGGAAGATAAAGACAAGCAGATTAGGGCCATCCGTGAAGAAATACGGGAAGATGCAGCCAAACAGCTTGTGGCCTTCAGAGAAGAAATAATTAAATCACTGAAAGAAATCAAAGAGACAGAGTTGAAGGAACTAAAAGAAAAAGAGGAAAATACAAACAGACAGGTGAAAGAAGTAAACAAAACAACTCAAGACCTGAAGATAGAACTAGAAAAATTAAAGAAAACACAAATGGAGGAAATAATGGAGAGGAAGAATTTAGGGAAGAAAACAGGAACTACAGAGGGTAAGCATAACCAACAGAATACAAGAAATGGAAGAAAGAATCTCAGGTGTAGAAGATACAATGGAAGAAATCGATGTATCTGTCAAAGAAAATGTGAAATCCAAAAAATTCCTGACACAGACCGTCCAAGAAATCCAAGACAATATGAAAAGACAAAACCTAAGAATAATAGGAATAGAGGAAAAAGAAGACTCCCTTCTCCAAGGCCCAGAAAATATTTTCAACAACATCATTGAAGAAAATTTCCCCAAGTTAAAGGAGAAGCCAATAAGGATACATGAGGCCTACAGAACACCCAACAAATTTGACCAGAAAAGAAAATCCTCCTGCCACATAATAATCAAAACAGTAAGTATACAGAACAAAGAAAAAATACGAAAAGCTGCAAGGGAAAAAGGCCAAGTAACATATAATGGCAAACCCATTAGAATCACACCTGACTTTTCAACAGAAACTATGAAAGCCAGAAGGGCCTGGACAGATATCATGCAGACCCTAAGAGAACACAGATGTCAACCCAGGCTACTATACCCTGCAAAACTCTCAGTCCTCATAGACGGAGAAAACAAGATATTCAATGACAAAAACAAATTTCAACAATACCTACACACAAATCCAGCATTACAGAAGACACTGGAAGGGAAAATACAACCCAAGAAAATTAGCTTCTGTGAAGAAAACACAGGAAATAATTAACCTTACTACAGCAAAACAAAAAGCAACCAAGCAAACAACCTTATGAACACAGCCAACATCAAAATCAAAGGATCTAACAGCCACTGGTCATTAATCACTCTCAACATCAATGGACTCAACTCTCCAGTAAAAAGACACAGATTAACAGAATGGATACGTAAACAAAACCCAGCAATCTGTTGCATACAAGAAACACACCTAAGGCACAAAGATAGACATTACCTGAGGGTAAAAGGTTGGAAGACGACTTTCCAAGCCAATGGACCCAAGAAACAAGCAGGAGTAGCCATTCTAATATCTGATAAAATAGACTTTCAACCAAAATTAATAAAAAGAGATGAGGAAGGACACTTCATAACCATCAAGGGAAAATTCCACCAGGAAGACATCACAATCCTGAACATCTATGCCCCAAATACAAGAACACCCACATTTGTAAAAGAAATATTGATAAAAAAAATTTTAATTTTTTATTAATTACACTTTATTCATTTTGTATCCCCCCATACGCCCCTCCATCCTCCCCTCCCGATCCCACCCTTTCTCCCCTTTCTGCATGCATGCCACTCCCCAAGTCCACTGATAGGGGAGGTTCTCCTCTTCTTTCTAATCTTAGTCTATCAGTTCTAATCAAAAGTGGCTGCATTGTCCTCTACTGTGGCCTGATAAGGCTGCTCCCCCCTCAGGGGGA
>NW_026596143.1:6109429-6143037 GCF_907164565.1 Psammomys obesus | reverse complement strand
CAGGCCACAGTAGAGGACAATTCAGCCACTTTTGATTAGAACTGATAGACTAAGATCAGAAAGAAGAGAAGAACCTCCCCTATCAGTGGACTTGGGGAGTGGCATGCATGCAGAAAGGTGAGGGAGGGTGGGATCGGGAGGGGAGGATGGAGGGGCGTATGGGGGGATACAAAATGAATAAAGTGTAATTAATAAAAAATTAAAAAAAGAGTACACTTAGAAAAAGTTGTCCTTCAATAAATAAGTTTTAACAAACATAGGAAGTTGAAATAATTTCCTATGTTCTATATGAATAAAGAAAAAACTGAAAGTCAAAGTCAACATCAAAAGAAACTACAAAACATAATGAACTCATAGTGATAAACAACATACTTTTGAATGGTGAATGTGTCATTGAAAAAAATCAAGAAAAAAATTAAAATTTTCTAGACTCTAGTGAAACTGATAATACAGTATACTAAAATGTATGAAATGCAATGAAAGCAGCCTTGAAAAAGAAATGTATAGCAATGAATATCTACAGTAAACACCAGTGAAAGACCCCTGGAGGGTATCTTTCGTCTGAGAGACCCCCTCGCAAGAAACAACGAGGCCAGGCATTCGGATGCAATCAGCAAGAGGCTTTTATTTTAATACACGGGTACCCGGGGCGACAAAGTCTCTCGGAGGACTTCTGTGCCCTCTGGGTGGAAAGCTGGGGTTTTTATAGGGTTTTAGAGCAGAAGTGCAGGTACAGAAGCGAGAAGCATGGTTACAGGGGGCTGATTGGTACATTTACACGAGACCACAGTTTGAGTCAGAGTTTGGCAGGGACACCAGGATTCCAGGAACTGGGTGGTTGAGACGGTCATGATGTCCCCCTTAACTTGGCCCGCCACCTGTTGTTTTCCTTAGGACTCTTATCTCAGCAGGAACAGTCTCACAGATATCCCATGAGGGTGATTAACACAAGCTGTTTTTAGCTCGACTGGGGCAGCCTGACCGCAGACATGACACAGCTGGGTTTCTCAGTAATTTTCCAGTTCCCCATCTAGCCTACAGAGTTTCTCAAAACAGTGGTGCCCCACAAAATGGCGTTAGCTATGTTTAACTTAGGGTGAGGCGGGGGTCTTTCACCAGGGATCTCAATGAATGTTACAGTAAAAACCAGAGATCTCAAATAAATAAAGACTTTACTGATGCCCTGGTAAAAAAAAAAAAAAAAAAAAAAAGAACCAAACCTCAAGCAAAAGACAGACAAAATAATAAATATCAATGAAAGTGATGGGGCGAAAAAAGAGCATTAGTCAATTAGTCATTTAGTAATTAGTCATTAGTCAATTAGTAATTAGTGAAACTAATCAAAGGAAGCCTTTATTACCAACCTTAAAATATAGGATGGGGAGACATTACAACAGATACAAATGAAACTCAAGGAATCATTAGACTACTCTTGAATACAATAACTTCTAGCAATGTGGCAAAATACAAAATTAATGCAAAAACCATTAGTTTCCCTTATATACAAACATGCAGGTAGAGAAATGAGAAGGAAAAATTTCAGTAACAATACCCTTAAATAATACTTTGGAATAAAACTAATCAAGGTCTCTACAATAAAAACTTTAAAACATCAAGGAAAGAAACTGCGGAGGACGCTAAAAAGTGGAAAGAGCTGTGCTTGGGTATTGGAGTAATTATTATTATTACCAAAATTATCTTATCTTAATTTTAGTAGCTCATGTGTATCTAGAATTCATACATTTATTTAACAATTTTCAATCTAACAAAACAGTTTTTTAAGTAGTGTCTAAAGATTTTCTAAATTGGTGTCTGTTAAAATGTCTCCCTTTTCATTTCTAATTTTATTAATTAACTTTAGGCCTTTTTGTTTATTTTGGTTAATTTAGCTAAGGCTATGTCAGCATTGCTTGTATTTTCAAATAACCACTGTTCTATTGATTCAATGCAATTCTTATCAAAATCCAACTGCCATTCTTAAAGGAAATAAAAGAAAATCTTAAAGTTCACATGAAAATATTAAAGATCATAAATAACCAAAGAAATCTTTAGCAAAAACAATAATGTTGTAGATATTATAGCACCTTGTTTCAAGTTATAGTATAGAGATAAAAAGAAATATATATTTAAGAATAATATGTTTATATATATATAGTCAAGAAATATATAAAATTTTATATAGTCAAGAAAAACATTTATATATAAAAATATGTGTATATGTATGTATGTATATGTATGTTTGTTAAAGTCTCTATTGCTGTGACAAAACACCATGACCAAAACACAAGTTGGGAGGAAAGGGTTTGTTTGGCTTACACTTTCTTTTTTTATTAATTTTTTTAATATTACAGTTTATCAACTTTGTATCCCAGCTGTATCCCACTCCCTCATTCCCTCCCAATCCCACCCTCCTTCCCTCAGCTCCTCCCTGACCTTTTCCAAGTCCACTGATTGGGGAGGACCTCCTTCCCTTTCATCTGACCCTGGTTTATCAGGTATCTTCAGGACTGGCTACAAAGTCCTCCTCTGTGGCCTAGTAGGGCTGCTCCTCCCTGAAGGTACGGCGGGAGGGGGAGGTCAAAGAGCCAGCCATTGAGTTCATGTCAGAAATAGCCCCTATTCCCCTTACTAGGGTACCAACTTGGATACTGAGCTACCATGGGCCACATCTGAGCAGGGGTTCTAGCTTATATCTATACATGGTACTTGGCTGGAGAAACAGTCTCATAGAAGACCCCTGTGCCCAGATATATTTGGTCCTTGTAGAGCCTCTGTCCTCTCCAGGTCATACTAACTCCCCCTTCTTTCATATGATTCCCTGTACTCTGCCAAAGGTTTGGTTATGAGACTCAGTATCTGCTTTGAAACACTGCTAGGTAGAGTCTTTCAGAGGCCTTCTGTGGTAGGCTCCTGTCCTGTTGCTTGTTTTCTCCTACATCCAATGTCCATCCCATTTGTCTTTCTACATGAGGATTGATCATCTTACCCCGGGTCCTCTTTCTTGTTTATCTTCTTTAGGTGTATAGATTTCATTATGTTTATCATATCTTATATGTCTATATAAATGAGTATATACCATGTGTGTCTTTTTCCTTCTGGGATACCTCACTCAGAATGATCTTTTCTAGATCCCATCATTTGCCTGCAAATATCATGATTTCCTTGTTTTTTAATTGCTGAGTAGTATTCCATTGTGTAAAAGTACCACAATTTCTGTAACCATTCCTCCATTGATGGACATCTGGGTTGTTTCCAGGTTCTGGCTATTACAAATAAAGTTGCTACAAACATGGTTGAGCAAATGTCCTTTTTGTGTACTTGAGCATCTTTTGGATATATGCCTAGAAGTGGTATAGCTAGATCTTGAGGAAGCACTATTTCTAATTGTCTGGGAAAGCACCAGATTGATTTCCAAAGTGGCTATACCAGTTTACATTCCCACCAGCAATGGAGGAGGGTTCCCTTTTCTCCACAACCTCTCCAGCATGTGTTGTCACTTGAGTTTTTTATCTTAGCCACTCTGATGGGTGTAAGGTGAAATCTCAGGGTTGTTTTGATTTACATCTCTCTGATGGCTAAGGACGTTGAGCATCTCTTTACGTGTTTCTCTACCATTCTATATTCCTCTACAGAGAATTCTCTGTTTAGCTCTGTACCCCATTTTTTAATTGGATTGCTTGATTTGTTGCTTCTTAACTTCTTTAGTTCTTTATATATTTTGGATATTAGCCCTCTGTCAGATAAAGGGTTGCTGAAGATCCTTTCCCAGTCTATAGGCTGTCGTTTTGTTCTGATGACAGTGTCTTTTGCTTTACAGAAGCTTTTCAGTTTCATGAGGTCCCATTTATTGATAGTTGCTCTTAGGGACTGTGCTGTTGGTGTTCTGTTCAGGAAGTTGTCTCCTGTGCCAATGAGTTCTAGGCTCTTCCCCACTTTTTCTTCTAACCGATTTAGAGTATCTGGTTTTATGTTGAGGTCTTTAATCCACTTGGACTTTAGTTTTGTGCAGGGTGATAAATATGGATCTATTTTCATTTTTCTGCATGTAGGCATCCAGTTGGACCAGCACCATTTGTTGAAGATACTGTCTTTTTTCCATTGAATGGTTTTGTCTTCTTTGTCAAAAATCAAGTATTCATAGGTGTGTACATTTATTTCTGGGTCTTCTATTCATGGCTTACACTTTCACATTGCTGTTTATCAATGAAGGTAGTCACAGCAGGAATTCAAACAAGGCAGGAGCTGATGCAGAGACAAGGACAGATACTGTTTACTGTCTTACTCCCCCTGGATGCTCAGCCTGCTTTCTTATAGAACCCGGGACCACCAGCACAGGAATGGCACCATCCACAATGGGCTGGGCCCTCTTCCATTAGTCATTAATTTTTTTAAATGCTCTACAGCTGCATCTTATGGAGACATTTTCTTAGCTGGGGTTCCTTCTTTTCAGATAACTCTAGCTTGTGTCAAGTTGACATAAGACTACTCAGCACAACTGACTTCTTGTCAATTTGACACACAAACACATCACTATTAAGCCACAACCCTTCTTTCTTATTTTCCCTATGATCTCACATTATAATCATAGATATATATTTTTAAAGCCCCACAGTCTTTACAAGTTCAAACACATCAAAATGTCAGTCCATTTAAAATAGCCAATCTCTTTTAAGATCAAAAGTCTTTTAAAATTCAAAGTCTCTCAATTGTGAGCTCCAGTAAAATAAAAAATAAATACTTTTTTTCTTCAATCGGGAAGAAGCAGGGCACAGTTACATTCAAATCAAAGAAAAACCAGACTCCAAAAGTATAAATAATTCAGAGTCCAATACCTGGATTTACTCATCCTGAGTGAGTTGTCCTCTCAACATTCTTATCTTCCAAGATCCTAAAAAGCATACTATGGAGCCTTAACCATTCAATGGCTTTTCTAGCCCAAATTTCAGAGTCCTTCCACAATACTCTTAAAAACATGGTCAGGTCTGTCACAGCAATACCCCACAATCCTAGTACCAACTTGTCTTGTTTGGGTTTTTGTTTGTTTCTTTGTTCTGCTGTTATAAGCACTATGACCAAAAAAACAAGTTGGGAAGAAAATGGGTTATTTGGCTTATACTTTACAATGCTGTTCATCACTGAAGGCAGTCAAGATACTGAAAGAGGGAAGAAATCTTGAGGCAGGAGCTGAAGCAGAGGCCATGGAGGGGTGCTGCTTGCTGGCTTGCTCTTCATGGCTCACTCAGCATGTTACTTATCGATCCCAGGACCACCAACTCAAAGATTTCACAACCTACAATGGGCTGGGCCTTCCTCCATTAATCACTAAGAATTACAGTTGGATTTTATGGAAGCATTTTCTCAATTGAGGTCCCCTCCTTTTAGATAGCTCTAGCATGTGTCAACTTGATATAATACTAGCTGGCACATTTTTTTGAAAAGTATATATTCAAGAAGACAGGCTCTTCAACAAATAGTGCTGGAGAAACTGGATATCTACATGTCAAAGAATGAGACTGGATCCCTAGCTCTCATGCTATATGCAAATCAACTCCAAATGGAGCAAAAGCCTTAATGTTAAACCTGAATCTCTGAAACTGTCAGACAAAAAAATATATATATATGAAAACTACAAAAAAATAAGCATAGATAAAGAAGCCAAGCCTCTCTGTCTGTGGCCTCCTATTTATGCTCCTCTCAGACCACACAAGATGTTTTTAGCTGGCAAAACCATTCTCCCCCCACTCCCACACAGAACAATTCCCAGCTGACAAAGATCATGGGCCCTCATCACACATCCTCTCATGAGGCAGTTTCACATCCCACACTTGGGAGCAAAACAAAAACAGGTTTACATCCACTACACATCTCCGCACAGCAAAAGAAAGAGTTCACCCAGTGAAGAGACAGCCTCCAAATGGGAGAGAATCTTTTCTAAATATCTATCTAACAAAGAATTCCATACCCAGAATATATAAAGCAATCCAAAAACTAAATACAACAAATCAAACAACCCAACCAATCCATGAATCAATGAAAGAAACAGACAAAACTCAAAACATGAACTGAAAAGCAGCAATAAACATGAAAAAATGTTCAGCCACACTGGTCATTGGAGAAATGCAAATCAAAACTACACTGCCACTCCACTGCACCCTAGGCAAAATGGCAGTCACTAATAAAATAAATGACAACAAATTCTGGCAAGGATGTAAACAAAAGGTGCCCTTCACCCACATAGGAACTCTAGTCTCTGTGGAAATCATCAGAGAAGTTGTTCAAGAGACTAAAGAAAGATGATTCATGTAACCCAGCGATACCACTCCTGGGTATTCACCCAAAAGACCACTGAGTCAAAATATCACAGAAGATGGTTGTACGCTGATGTTTATTAAAGCACTCTTCACGAGAGGTAGGTTCTGGGACCAGCCTAGATTTTTGAACAGAGAAGGGAGTTTTCTTGTTGTCTCCTTGGCTCTCCTTCTATTTGTCTGTTCCCCTTGCTTCTTAAATTACAACTTTAAAACTTCTCTTTTACTCTCTGCCTCCTTCTAGCTTCTGGAAAAGACTTTTGTAATTTGATGTTAATGGCATATTTTGGACTGTAATCTCCATTTCACTTATTTGAAGTACATTTTTCTTTCTCCCAAATTTCTCTTCCTTTCCATTTGGCCCAGGCTGCAAATAATAATAATTTCCTCTAAACTTCTACCTTTGTGGCTTTGTATAAATTCTACATTACTCCCATCTCTGTCCCCCATCCAGGCCCTTTAGAATAACAACAACAAAAAGCCTCTCATTTTAAAGAAAGTTGGGCCGTTCATTATGTTACGTGTTTAGGTGCCGTGTTTATCATGTGCCAACGTTCCATGCATCTTGGCATCAAAAAGCACTGCTTTATTGTGACATTTTCAAGTGAAAACTACATGACAGTAGCAGTTTCCAAAGAACTCTCATTTACCTTGGCAACATTTATGAGTGGTGGGGGAAAAATACATAAAACCACTGCTTTGAGCAAAGTGCTACAATGATTATTTAGCAAACAAGCTCACATATTAGAAGGTAGAGGGAAAGATTGCTTCTACAGACTAAATTACACTTTACACACAGGCGCTGCTGAATGGCTTTTTACAGAGGTCGCATTTAAATTATAGCTCGTGATGCGCAAACACCTCAGAATTTGTGTGTGAATTTGCATTATGCATCTAGCAAGAAGCATGTTTATGGGAAGAAAAGTCAAGTCTTTAGATTGCTAAATTGCTACAGTACTTGTGAGGAACAAAAATAGCGGTAGTGTCAGACAGTGAAGAAGCCTGAAGAGAGGTCCCACTTACTCTCTAGTAAGAAAATTGCTTGGTAATTCTGGACCTAGGTGAGTAATCACCCTTTCACTTCGTTTAGAGGCATCCAAACATCAGTTTAGTTCTGTCTCTTTAGAAATATAATTTGATACCTTATGCTTAGACAATGGACCTAGAATAAGCACAGCGGATAAGATACAGTGGTGGGCTGTTAGAGTAGGCATATCAGTGAATGTGCAACACCAGGGACACCAATCCTATGTAAAGAGCATTCAGCCTTTTCACACAATGTTGCTCCTCCAACTAGACAATCTGAAAATAGGCGAGTGTGGCGCAGACGAGTGTATCTTCCCTATTTCCATGTTTCTCCATGCTTCATAAAAGTAAGGGAGGGGCAGAATGGTTTTCACATTTCTATATAACTCAGAGATTCTGTCCTCCAATGGCTGGTATACTATGCATTTCTTCTGTCCATAGTCCTTGGAAATGTTATGATATTTCATTAAGAATTATGATTCTTCACATTGGAAATAAAGTACTGTTTCTAACACAATAAATAAAGATACAGGGAAGGATCAAGGTAGAAGCAGGGTCTCTAGCCTCTCATCAGACAACATATATTTCCCATGACCCCAAATCCTCCCTTGGTAAAGAAGATAAGGAGAAATAAACTGCAGACCAGCATACTATGCAAGGCAAAAGAAGAATATAAGTGAGAAAAAGCACACTGTAAAACCCTTGCCTTCTTATCATAGAAAATCCATAGAAATACCTCACTATATGATACACATGTGTGGAAATGTAAGACTTCTGACTACAAAATAATCTACGTAACACCAGTTATACAACAGTCTTCAAATGACATAATTATTAAGATGCATTTAAATAAAAATTTCTGTTTGGAACCAAAGCTATGTAATCTTTAAATAAACTGATATATAGGATGACTGATAAATGACTGATTGATAGATGATAAAGAGATGATCATCAAAATAGATAGACAGACAGATACATAGATACATCAATGAAAAATGTAGAGATCACCTGGGTGCTATTTTAAGAATTCATCAGAATGAGAAAAACAATTGAAAGAATTATCCATGGATATAAAACAATCTTTACTGAGATAAAACTAATCCTTTTGTCCAGTGGAAATGTGCCCTACAAATACACTATGTGATAAAATTGCATATTATCTCTTATGTGCTGAATTGGGTCCACCAAAAAAAAAGTACATTTAAATCCTAATCCCCAATACTTAGAACACAGGACATTCAATCTTTTCACAAGTTGTCAACTATGCAGTCTGAAGAACAACTGGGCGTGTTGCAATAAATGCGTATTCTCTCTACTTGTGTGAGCACATCTTAAAGAAAAGGTTAAAAAAAAACGGGAAAAAAAGGTTTTCAATTCAAAGTCTAACATAGTCGTATTTGGTTCTCATTATCTTTCTGCACCATAGTTAGGTTGTAGAAGCAAACTATATGTGTATTAACAGATGAACTGATAAAGAAAATGTGGTACATGTGAAAACAATAATTTTTTTTCAGGTGTAGAGTGATTTGAATCAAGAATGTCCCCCACAGCTTCATGTACTTGAAGATTTGGTTCCCACTTAATGGTCTATTTGAAGAGATAATGGAACCTTTGAGATGTACAGCCTTCTGGGAGGAAGTTTGTCACTGAAGGCAGTCTTTGCTGTCGTAGAGCTTCTTCCCACTTCTTGCCGCCACTCTGTTTCCTGTGGGAGAATGAAGTGCGATCAGCCAGCTTTCTCCTGCTGTGGTCATGCTTGACACATGCCATGTTTTCCCCTCCCATGAAGACTCTCTCTCTCTCTCTCTCTCTCTCTCTCTCTCTCTCTCTCTCTCTCCCTCTCTCTCTCTCCAACCATGTGCTAAAATAAATTGTTTCTTCTTTAAGTTTCTTTTAGTTGTGGTACTTTATTACAGCAACAGAAAGGTAACTAATATAAACTGTAGTAAAAAATTATATTATGTAATTTTCAGAAAACATCGATAGAACCAGGGATCGTGTTTTTGCATATAGAGAGGGGAGAGATTATAAACATTTTATATGTATGTATAATATATATATATATTATGTCATGTATATATATATACTATATATATATATATATATACTATGTCATGTAGTAAGACATAATATATATATATATATATATATATATATTATGTCTTACTACATGATGCTCTGTGCTGCTTCAGGATGAGACTCTGTCAGTGTGAAAGCTATGACCAGTGGTGACCCTCAAGCCCTCAATCTCTCAATCCCTCAATGATCATGGACCAAAACAAAGTTCAAATAAACTATTTTATTTATTACTTGCTGGTTTATGATATTGTGTTATTAGCAATAGAAAATGAGGTCCTAATACCAAGAAATTAGTGACATGGAAAAGACATGGAAGACTCCAATCCCAGACACACCTTGATATTTGAACATGAAGTGTCCAGCAAACACACACACACAATTTCTATCTTAAATAAGCCATGTCGTTTATTGTAATTTGTTTTAGCAGCCTGGAGAAATTAAAAAGAGAACTAGACGTACACACACATGCAAATAAATGCATATGAAACTGATAGGTCTGAACAGTACCAGGGAGATTACAGTGTCCCACTGTAATTGCATAACCAACACCATTGGAATCTGGTGAAAAATATATAAGATTTGACTGTATTCTTTCTCCTAACTGCGTGTGAATCTGTAACTATCTCAAAACAAAAGGTGGAGAAACTGGGTTGATTTCAAGTAAATATTGACTCCTTAAATTGTCCTTAGGAAGCAAGCCAGGGAAATATGTCAACCCACGTTTTAAAGTGAGAAATCTGGACTGGTAAGATGGTTCAGTGAGTAAGGTTCTAGGTGACAAGTCTGATGGCCTCAGTTAAATCCCCACAATCTACAAGATGATAGGAGAGAGAAGGCTCCTGAAAGTTGTCCTCCATCCTCTGATAACCACATGTATACTCTGACACAGGCATGTGTACTCACGAATACACACACATACACAATTTAAATATAAAAATTAGAAAGTCAAGGCTCCCAAAAACTAATCGATTTTCTAAAATTCACAAGGATAGTAAGACGTTTGGTTTTTGTTTTGTTTTGTTTTGTTTTGTTTTTTTATCTACAACCTACATCTGTGATCTTCACATGTGTGCATCAGTTGTTAAAATTTACTAGAGATGACGGATACTTCCAGGGGCTAGGGGCAGGCAGCCCGCAAGGTCAGAAAACCAGTAATCATTGCAGAAGAATGAGGATGAAGAACCTGAGAGCAGAGATGGAACCTTGCTGCCTTTCTTCTCAGAGAAAGGAGAGCTGGTGTTTGTCTGTATTATTCACTAGACATGATGAGAAGAAACCTGCTCCAAACTGGTTCTGAGAGAAAAGGCCTCAGGTCTCAGGTGGTCGATTCCCCTCTGCAGGGGAAACGGAGTAGAATTAGATGCTGAAGATCCCAAAGACAGATCAGGAAAGGAATATATGAGAAAAAAAGTGGTGTGAATCAAAGCACCAAGCGTTTATTCACCACCAAAAGATAACACCTCTCAATTGCATCCAACAGTGTCAGGAAGAGGGAGCCATTTGTCAGCCTTATTACCTACTCTGCACAGCTGTTGTGCACATCTTTTGGGTAGCTAGGTGGTTTATATGAATGCGGAAGATGCAGAAACATTAGCAGCTGGACCATAAATTTGGAAATAAAGAAGAGAAGGAATGAACCCCACTACACACATACATACATACCCCCCCACACACACCCACACACACTTCTTCCCAAGGCTTAATAGGAAAGTGGGGAAACAATTCAGCAAATTGCATAAATTAAATTCACACATAAGTAAGAACATGATGGACAAAAGGTGACAGCAGTGTTGTGGGGCTCTTGAATTAATATAGAACTTTTTCAACATGAGAGGATTTATAGAGATAGAAAACCTTCCCTAGACATCTCTGGGCAAACGGATCAGGAAAAGGGAGATGCTAATATGCCGCTCTTAAGCAGACCGAGCAACAGCAGGATTACAGGTACTCACACGCAGTTTCAGGAAATCTTCCCTAGATCCTGGGTTTCTACAGCCACCATCGATTTGCACTTTCTGAAGAAGGGGATTTACTGGCTAACAACTCCCTTCTGCAAGTCAGCCAACTCCTCCTCAATGAAAGCGGAAAGGAGCTCAAATAAAGTCTGAACATCCTGAGCCAGAGTGTAGAATCCTCAAACACTTGGCTTTTTCCTCTGCTCATCCCCTTTATGTTCCTGGAACTAACTGATAAAAGGAGACATAGAAATAGATGTGCACAAGCATCCCAGTTTTTGCTTAGAGTCTTCTTGTTCTTGACTCACAGGCAACACGCCCTGAAATGAATATAATTGTGGAGCTGTTATCCTACATCCCTCTAGGAGTGGAAATAATCCAAGGATATGTTCTGTACAGCCATTCAAGTTACACAGCCTGTGTACAAGCGCAGTCACAGCTTCACAGGAAAAAAAAATTGTACGCTTGCATGTATTTGGAGGAAAATGCAGTTATCATTTTATCTTCTACACCCGTGCCTCTTAAAGCCTAGTAGGAATAATAATCTCCTAGAGATTGGGTTGAAGTCCTTTAAAGCTCTGACTTAGACCCTGAGGTGTGAGCATTGGCACTGCATTTCCCATGAGTTTCAAGGCACCACTGAGCTGCCTACTCTCAGAACATACTTTGTATGCTAAAGTCCCAGAGCACAGCGTCTGGCATTGCAATTCAGGTACATGGCTGTTGTTTTCAGGACATCTGTGTGAGTGTGTTTTCCCCCTCTGATATACCTACTGCTTCCCTCAATTTGACTATGAATGTGAAACAGGTTCAAGTAGTTACAAGAGTAATGCAAGTTACTTGTTATAGCCATCAACTTTGTCTGTGTTTATCCAAGTCCCTGCCTCTCCATTTCTCCCTCCTTCATTCATTCCTCTCTGCTGTGCACCACCATTCTCCCTTAGCATCTTCTCTGCTGTCTTTCTCCTTCCCCCTCTACTGTATTCCTCATTCTCTCGGCCTTCCTAGGTACAAGCCTTTCTTCTGCAGGCACATGAAGTTAAAGATGCAGTGATTCTTCACTCATAAATACTTCAGCCTGTATCTGGCAGGGATACAACTAATTTTAATGCAATTATTACACTTCAGAGAATATACGGTAATTCCAGTTCTGTACATTAACTAAGAGCCAGTGCATATCCAGGTGCCATACTGTCTTTCATAGCTACTTTAAAATAATGGTGTGTCATGGTTTAGGAATTGCTTTAGATTTTAATGA
The DNA here is from genome assembly GCF_907164565.1 of Psammomys obesus. NCBI lineage: Eukaryota > Metazoa > Chordata > Mammalia > Rodentia > Muridae > Psammomys > Psammomys obesus. The sequence continues at coordinate 6,130,411 of NW_026596143.1, read as the reverse complement.
GCCCCTCAATTCACCCCCTCTGTTTCTCTGTCTGTCTTTCTCTGTGTGTGTGTGTCTCTCTGACTCTCTCTATGTCTTTCTTTCCATGTCTGTCTGTCTATATGTATTTCTCCGCCTGTCTCTGTCTCTCTCTATGCTTCTCCTCTTCCTCCTCTCCTTTCTCCCCATATTTACTCTTCTATGACAATAATACATTTTTTAAGACAAATCAAACCAATTATCTTTGAGGACATCTCATCATCTACATCAGTCTTTCCTCGTGTTGTTATGGAACACTGTCTGGATGAGTACTTTGCCTAGATACCTTTTCTTTGGAGACAGGGCCTCACACTACAGCCTAGGCTGGTCCGGACCTCACTATGCAGCTCAGAAAGCCTCAGACTCACAGAGGCCCTCTTTCCTTGGCCTCCAGAGTGCTGGAATATCGCAGGCATGCACCGATTGGCAGAACGATGATCCTGGAATGGATTCTGATTAAATACCTTTGACCAAATCTAGCTCACAAGTCTAGTTCTTTGCTTTGCAATGTGTCACCTCAAGAAGAACATGCTGTGAGCTTATCTGACTGTCAGCATCTGACAGGGCATCCACTGGGTTACAACATTACCTAGCAGAGCTCCCTGTTGTAGAATGCATTTCCCCTTCTAAAAGCTAATCTTTAAGGTGATACATTTGCATTTTGTGAATATCCTACTTCCAGACAGTTCATGTGACAGTGTTAGCCCTGTTGGTGCATGTGTTGATGCTCACCTGAATTAACAAAGTGTCTGTTCTGTGTGAGTTGAAAGGAGGATTTTTGAGTTCCATCATTCTTCTACAAGTATTAACTAGCCTTACTGTGTACTAAAGCCAGGCCCAGCCTGGCATTTTGTTCGGTCTGCGCTGTAACAGATTATAGGCGTTATTTTTTGATCTTCAACTTTCCCGAATGTACTCAGTGACACCTCTCCAAACTGACCTTTCTGTCCCTCAGACACAATCTCATTCCTGTTTGCGAACTTTCCTATTTCATGCCACAAGCTATCCACACTGCCTTGTGCTGTCCCAGACCACATGGAATGAGCCATTTCTTGGAGGTGCTCTGGCTATCTTTCCTGGGGAAATCTCAGGAGATGAGATCTCTCAGCATACCCCTTGTCATTTGAGTGCCATGTTTCAAAAATAGTGTTCACATTGGTATTTCTAACTTGAATTCGGATAATGAGAGTTTTTAAAGCTTTACTTTCTCTTAGGAAAAAAAAAACTGACTATATTAACGTATTTACTTCAGGCTATAATGTGTTCCATAGATTTATTTCTAATCTACTGTTTTTACTGCTACCAATAAACTACTTGATGAAGTTTAAGATCTCATTGCAGACATTTTTCCCCTTAAAATATATTTTACTAAAATATGCACAAAACAGAATTTTGAAATCATTGTTTCCCGTATGTCAGTTTGACATCAATTTTCTTTCTTTCTTTCTTTTTTTTTTTTATTTATGCTCACTTTCAAGTAAGTTCTGGAATGTGTCAAAGGCCCATGGTTAAAATCAAAACTGGAGTCCCAGAGGGATCTCAGTCCATTACACACACACACACATTCATTCATACAAACTCCTGGTAACCATTTTCATTCATTGCTAGTTTATCTTCTCTGTTTCTCTTTTGTAAAAAGTGAGTTTAAATATATGATCTAACTGCTTTTTCTCTCACAAAAAAAAAAAAAGACAGCTTCAGTACATTCTGCTCTGCGACTTTCTTTCCCCCTTCAATATACTACCTACAAACCATGAGCATCCGTGAGCACTCCTTCACTCCGTCCTCAAGCTGTATAAAGCTTCATCTTGGTGATGTGCTAGAGTTTACTAAGGCAATCACTATTGAAGAGCACTGGTGCTTCCACACCTCTGATATTTCAAGGAAAGCCATACTGAGTAACTGAGATTTCCATTGTGTTCCCTAAGGGCTCTCCTCAAGAAAGACTGAGAGATTCTGACCAAAGACTAAATGCAATTGTGTCGGAGCCTGGTAAATCCCTCACACAAGACTTGTTCCTCTGCAGATGGGCAACTCCCATGTAGGAAAGCCTTCTTCTCCAGAGTCTTGTGAACACACTGGATTGCAAATGTCCGAATAATTTAGGTGTCATAGATAAGAAATAATAGCTCAGGAGAATTTCAGTAAGCATTATTCTCCTGAGTGAGGTTAAGATCTTTCCATAGGTTTTAAAGCTCTGTCTTGGTTTTCCTGTAAAATGCCTTTTATTACCTCTTTTGTCCTTGTATTCACCATGTCTTGGGTTTTTTTGCTTAGTTAATAAATGTCAGGCTTTATATACTTCAGAACAAAACCATTATCAAAAGTATAAAAGGGTTGTTTTCTTTTTTAATTAATTTATTTTTTATTGGAGTTCATTCACTTTGTATCCCTCTCATGTAGCCCCCTCCATCATACCCTCCTAATTCCACCCTTATACCCTCATCTTCTCCCATGCCACTCCCTAAGTCCACTGAGAGGGGAAGTCCTCCTCCCCTTCCCTCTCACCCTAGCCTATCAGGTCTCATCAGGACTGGCTGCATTTGTGGCCTGGTAAGGACTTTCCACCATGAGGGGGAGGTGATAAAAGAGCCAGCCACTGAGTTCATGTTAGAGACAGTCCCTGTTCCCATTACTAGGGAACTCACTTGGACAGTGAACTGGCATGGGCTACATCTGTGCAGGGGTTCTAGGTTATCTCCATGAATGGTCTTTGGTTAGAGTATCAGTCTCAGAAAAGACCCCTTTGCCTAGATGTTTGGGTTTTGTTTTGTTTTGTTTTGTTTGCTTTCCTTTTGGAGCAACTATCCCCTCCAAACCTTTCTATCTCTCCCTTCTTTCATAAGATTCCCTGCACTCTGCCCAAAGTTTGGCTGTGAGTCTCAGCATCTACTTTGATACCCTGCTGGGTAGAGTCTTTCAGAGTCCATCTGCAGTAGACTCCTATCATGTTCCCTGTTTTCTTCCTCTTCTGAGGTCTATCCTGTTTGCCTTTCTGAGTGAGGATTGACCATCTTACCCAGGGTCCTCTTTCTTCATTAACTTCTTTAGGTGTACAGGTTTTAGTATGTTTATCCTATATTATATGACTAATATCTACTTATGAGTGAGTATATACCATGTGTGTCTTTCTGCTTCTGGTAGCTGACTCAGGATGATGTTTTCTAGTTCCCACTATTTGCCTGCAAATTTCATGATTTCCTTGTTTTTAATTGCTGAGTAGTATTCCATGTATAAACATACCACAATTTCTGTATCCATTCCTCAACTGAGGGACATCTGGGTTGTTTCCATCTTCTGCCTATTACAAATAAAGCTTCTACAAACATGGTTGAGCAAATGTCCTTGTATTCTTGAGCATCTTTTGGATATATGCCTAGGAGTGGTATAGCTGGATCTTGAGGTAGCACTGTTCCAAATTGGGGAGACAGATTTTTTTTTATTCTCTTTCACTCTATGGAGGGAAACAGTAAAATGGAGAAAGTTGTTAAAAGCAGAAAGGACTTAAATGATAGTCTATAGTTCATGTCTTTGACATATGAAAAACACAATTATCTAGGCAATTACAGACTATATTCCTACATAAAACAGGTGAATGAAAGTTCACAAGTTATTATATAAAGCACAGTACTTCTGTCACGAAGTATGTAACTACCACCATAAAGATGCAGCTTCGGATATACATATACATATAACTGGACCATGGAAACAAACACCTAATGCTTGCATGCTTTCCATTTTAAACAGAGGGTGGGAGGCAGATGGGTACTAAGGCCATGTGGTGGTTTGGATGAAAGTGGCTCCCACTCCCGTAGGTCCATAGGGAGTGGCACTGTTAGGAAGTGTGACTTTGTGGGGGTAGGTGTGGCCTTGTTGGAGGAAGTGCGTCACGTAGGGTGGGCTTTGAGTTATCAGATACTCTAGCCAGCCCTCTCATCTCACTCTCTCTCCCTGTCACTTGTGGATCTAGATATAGAACTCTCAGCTCCTTCTCCAACACCATGTCTGCCCGCAGGCTGCTATGCTTCCTGTCATGATGACAATAGATTAAGCCTCTGAACTCTAAGCCAGCCCCAGTTAAATATTTTCCTTTATAAGAAATACCATGGTCATGATATTTTTTCATAGCAATAAAATCCTAAGACAAACCACACGGCTAGATGAAGAGACTTTAATGTCCAGCCTTTGGCTTGAGATGGCATCTTTATGAGCTTTTGAATAAAATAAGTAAATCACATCTATATTAGTATAGGTGAAGATACAGACAGTAAATACAGAATATTTAAAAGCATAGACTTAGGAGCTGGATATTGTTGCTGATGTTCTTCTGTGTGTCTCAGATGTAGAGAAGACAAACCAAAATAAAATTTCCACACATGAAAGCTAATAAAAGGACAAGAACCAAGGAAATGAGAGGAAGAGAGATTAACAAAGATAAAAATAGACATTAATGAAATAAAGTAATAACATAATGAAAACAGTTGAAATGATCAATGTAAAAGAAAAGCTTGTTCTTTGAAAAGATCAATAACAGAGACAATTCTTTGGAGAATATGATCAAGAAAATAAGAAGAGAGTCAATACTGTGCCAGAATGTGTGTTAAATGCACAATGAATCAGATTTTGACTTACAGAAAAACTGCTCAGTTTAGTCTATAGCATATTAGACTACCACAGAAAGCAAAAGTAAATTTTCCCTGAGGTCAATAGATATATTTAGCATTACCCCAAATCTATTTCGAAGTGCTTTTAAAACTTTCTACATAATAAATGGCATACCTAGGCTTCGGTGTTTTTATAAACTTTTCTGCCACCCGGGTAATGGGACAGAGACTGCTGTACTTTCTGATTGCCCAAACATTTGGTTTACATCAGAATTAACAACGAGAAGTTTGGGGATATATCTTAGGACTTCTGAGTGGTTTTTCCTGACTGCATTTCCTTTCTCTTGTTTATGATGTAAACAAGAAGTTAGAGTCATAATTGTTTTACTTTTGCCCATTAAGATAGGCAATTAAAAATCATCTTAATGAATAGATATTAATATCTGGCAACGACTGCTCTGACCTCCTGTCTAACCAGCCCCATTTATGTCTTGTTTGATGAAAGTTCTCTGCATCTGCAAAGCAAAAGGGCAAACTGATTTATGAACAAGACTTATTGTCACAGCAGCAGATTTGTATAATGAGAAATATATTAAATCTAATGAAGGGAGAGCGTGCCTACCAAGGCAGTAAGTCTGTGTTGTGATTAAGTGATGCGATATCCCTCAATGGATTAATTTAGACAATGCATCAGGGTATGGAACTGCTGCTGGACCCTTTTGGCTCATGACAAATGCTAAGTAATGCTTCACATTGTGCATATGTATTGGGTTTGTAAGGTGTGATGATAAAGTATGGTGTCATCCCAGGAAACTGTACATTAACAAGATGGATCCCAGAGATGCCTATGTCCTACTGCTAGAGAGCCAGGTAGATCCATCAACAATGTCATCGTTTAATATCTGCTTACAGGAAAGCATTTACTATCAAAGAGCCACACACTTCTCCCTTTTAAACCAAGCCCAGCTCGCTGCATCTGACAAACACTAAATGCAACCCACATTAATTCTCTCTCCCTAGTCCTCAGCAGTGCTGAAGTTAGACACACGACAATCAATCATGAGCTCTGATTTTTTTTTTTAAATAGGAAACTGTTACCTGTTATTTAATTGTCCTCATTTGCAAGCCCATACACTAAGCAATGTCAATTACTGGATTTGAAAGCAACAGTGAAGCTGTCAGGACTCAGCAGTAACCTTTCTTTAGTTTGGAACAAGTCCAGTTTCTAGTTGTTTCTTGCCTTTGTGACTACATAAAGCAAAGCTCTACCCACAGCTAGAGAGCATGGCACATTAAAAATAGCACAAGTCCACCACAAGTGTGTACCACCCCTATCATACAGAAGAAAACAGCTGTCATTCAAGCCCTTAGAGTCATGTGGAATATACAGCAATCTTAGCACATACAGGAAATAGATTGGAAAAGTCTATCATTTCTCCCCATCCCTTTATTCTTCCCTACAAGGATCAACTAAGAGAAAAGCACCTTGAGTTAAAGTAAAAGAAAACAGCCACTTATGTGGTATCCAGCAGCCTTAATCAAGAAAAGTGTGGTTCTGTGTCCTCACAAATTCTCTCTGATGACTCAAAAGAAATAAAAATATAACTATAGGTTCCTTTTTGCAGTAATCAGAAGAAGGGATGTGAAACCTCTGTATGAGAACCTCAGTCTTTCAGACCTCTGCTTGGGTTTTTTTTTTTTTTTTTTTTTTTTTTCATTTGTCCCAAAGACCAAATGTTGAAAGTTTATTCCCTGGAGTTTTGCTATTGCCAGATGGCAAAGCCTTTAGAAGGTGAGACCTAGTAGCAAATTTTAGTCATAGGGAGTGCTCCCTTGACGTCTTGGATCATAGAAATCAGATCACTTCCTCTTCGTTTTCTTTGTTGCTGTTGTGGCTAGGAAGTGACTAGTTTTACTCTGTCCCCTGTTTCTGCAGTGATGAGCTGCTGCCTTTGCAATGACCTAAAATAACAGGGGCAATGGACAGAAAGCTCTGAAACCATGAGCCAAAGTAAACCTCACTTCTGTATAAATTGTGTCCTGGCCACTGTTTTACTGCGGTGAAAAGACACCATGAACAAGGAAATTCTTATTTCTTTAAAGAAGGCATTGCATTGGGGCTGGCTTACAGTTTCAGAGGTTAGTCCATTATCATGGCAGAGAACATGGTGGCACACATGCTGTTGGAGAAGTAGTTGAGTTCTATATGCTGATCCATAGACAGGGAGAAAGAGACGCTGAGCCTGAGATGGGCCTTAGAAACCTCAAAGCTCAGCCCCAGTAACACATTTCTTCCAATAAATTCATAGCTCCTAATCCTTTTAATACCATCAAAATTCCATCCATGTAATAAAACGTTCAACATCATGAGGTTATCAGGGCCTTTCTTATCCAAACTACAACACGTTGGTTGTCTCAGGTATTTATTAAGGCAGTAGAAATTTAACTTTCTCACACACCCACTTAAGTCAGGCATCAAGCAAGCTGAGAGTCAGGTCCTTTGTATCATCTTCTTTTCTTTTTTCTTGAAGAATAAATATCCCTATTCGTTTGTAATCATCTCTGATACAGTGACACTGGTGTAACAAACCAAAAGTAAACCTCTTTCTATGTAGTAATAATTCCTCACTGATTTGAAAGCAGCTAGCTCTACATATTTAAAAAGCCTGCTTGTTGTGTTTTCTTTTTGGTGAGGGATGTGGTAAAAGAAGGCAATGCAAATGAGGAAATAGAAGTAGGAAAAAAAGATAAGTTGTCTTGCATAAGCAAATTGTAGTAAGTTGAGAAGTCATGGGAAAGAGTCTGTCAAATGTACATTGAGACTGCAGGGACCGAGTGTGAAAGCTGTGTATGGAGAAAGAGAAGAAGCTTGAGGAAGAGGCAGCGGAGACCTAGATTAAAGTAGCTTTGCACAGAAGGGCTTCAGAAACACTAAGCCCAAAGCAGTAACTCCCAGGTGTTCTAAGGTCCTCTGGCAAAACTCTTCTCAGATGGCCAGCTGCTTACCAAAAAAAAAAAGCTATTACTTGATACAAGCAGAAATTCCCATCGTCATAGAATTTCCCATCACCCCAGGTGTCTTAGTTATTTTTCTGTTGCTGTGAAGAGGCACCATAACCAAGGCATGGAGCTCCCAGATTCGAGGGTTATAGTCCACAACCATCATGACAGGGAGCAAAACAGCAGGCAGGCAGACATGGTGTTGGAGCAGGAGCTAAAAGCTTCCATCCTCATCTGAAAGTTGGAGGCAGAGAGCACTAATTGAAGATGATCAGAGGCTTTTGAAGCCTCAAAGCACAACCCCCCCCCCCGTAACACACACCTCCTCCAACAAGGCATACCTCATAATCCTTCCAAAACAGTTTCACCAACTAGAAATCAATCATTCAAATATATAAGCTTATAGGGGTCATTGTCATTCAAACCACTGCACCAGGAAACAGAAAATTCACTTTCAAATTTTGCTGAAAGCAGGGTGAGCAGTGGAGGTGCAAAAAGAAAGGAAAAAAAAAAACAGAGTAATACCATCAATGTAGTCCCAAGAATTCCATAAGCCCCTTTGCAACCTGATATGGCTAACAGCACAATTTACTGAGCACCTGCTTTGTGCACCGGGCATTCTCTGTGATTTACATACTTTGACTTAATCAGTCCTCACTGTAAACTTAGGTAGACACTGATACTATCCTCACATTGTACATGAAGAAATAGAAGGACTAGATAATTTCCACAAATATACACTATATTTGGTTAGAAACCAAGAATCAGCTAATGAGATCCTAAGTCTACGCTTCTAAATATTCTGTATTTACTGTCTGTATCTTTACCTATATGGATAGAGATGTGAAGGAGATATGAAAAGGTAGGTTGGAAGAAACAGATATGCATAGATTCCTACCATACGGGAATGAAATTTAGATGTGAAAATAAAGATAAAATAAGATATAGATATTGATGCGGGAACATAGACATAAATCTTGTAAGCTACTAGAGGAAAAATGCATATATAAAAATCAAGATTAAAGGACTCGAGTGCAGAGAAATGGACAAAGCGACCTCTGCTTCTTTCTTCAAAAAGTTATTTCATATTTGGGACACTGCAGGTTTTTTTTTTTTCATTTTATGGACATGAATAAGTAAATAGTTATTTTGCTGGTTATAACATCTAATAATTCATGGCAAAGTCTGGAGATGGGGGAATATGGAGATGCATAGTGATCAGGAATGCAGGTGAAGGAATAATGGTGCCTGTCATGCCCTTGCTGTACTCTAGGAAAGAGGGTGGTTAAAAAAAAAAAATCGGTTTCAGATCTTGGACACAGGCAGCACTAGCGATTGATCCCTCAGACAAGAAAAGAAATAAGATTTTTGAAACCTTTCTCCCAAAAGACGTTTTTCAGCCCCAGGAACCCAGATGAATGAGGCAGCTCCAAGGGGCTGAGGAGATAAGGTTCAGGCAGACCTGAGGCTCCGGAAATCTGTGGAACATGGCAATGTCAAGCAAGGAATGACACCGAGTCAGAGACCCAGAACACTGCCTGAGGCTTCTTTCAGGACAGCTGCCAACAGTACAATACTAGTCTGTGTGTGTGCACCAAAGTCCACAAGGTGTCCTTGAGTACTCAGCGTCAGTAAAGTCCTCATTCAGGCAACAGCATGCATTGTGGAGTAAAACCAGCTGCAGAGAATCCACAGAAGCATGTAACAGAACTTTCAAGGAAAAAAAAAAAACTTACAAGATACCAAATGCAACTAGGCAGTCTGAAAATCTTTCCTGGCCTACCAGACAGGGCATTTAAAGAAAGACAAGACTACAGATTCTCAATGTCATAAAAATGTCAACATCCAAAAAAATTTAATCTTAGTGCAAAAACAAAGGGATTTTGATCCCTAAAACCATGGTAGTAAGACAGACCTAGAAATAACAGTGGTGATGGAATTAATAGACAAAAAGTGTAAAACAGTACAAACTTGTAAAACTTTTTCAAATCCTACTTAAAGTGATTTTGTTTTATGGAATGTCAACATTTTAGCATGTGAGATGTCTTGTTTTGACTTGAACTATGTCAAGACTGGTTCTGACTGGGAAGGGTAAGCTCTCTCTCTCTAGGAAGGACACTGAGGTTCTTCTGGTACCCAGGGATTGAGGGGTGACATGGGAAAATGATCCTGAATGGTTACCTGTATTAAACCGACCTAATCACTTCCACGCTCCTTTTCAAGCTCACATGCTTTTTGTTGAGAATTTCATATATAAGCATTGTATGGACACTTTTGCCTCATACGCACATGCGCACACACACACAGACACACAGTCTAAGTATGTAAATATTGCTTCTACATAATTTTTTTAGGGATATCTACTTAGGCTCATCTCTGGAAGAAGCTGATTTTTTCCCCTCTCAGAAACCATATAGGTCTTCATCCAAGGGTAGGGCACTGTGAGATTTCCCCCATCCATGTTTGTTGCCACATTCTTTGACCAAAAATATTCTTTTTCACCATCTTAACAAAGGCAAGCCAAGGGTTTGGGGTTTTTTTTCAACTATTTTTTGTTTCTTCTTATGAATAAATGCAGTTTGGGGGATAACTGGTTCATTTCATTCTTCTTTGTTTCATGCCTACCTGTTAGATATACCATGCTCTGGGTTGTGTTTTAAGTACTGTTCTATTCTATATTTGAAGGGCACAATGACATTGATTGAGCATTTAAACACTGTTTGGTCTTTAGTTCCCCGTGGAAGAATGGGAGTAGAGGTTTAAGCATCATCTGGGGACTTTTCAGGCACAGCAAGATGCTTCCAATACACTTTAAAGTCATTCAGTGGGGGCTGGGAAGATGCCTCAGCTGGGAAAGTACATGCTATACAGTGTGGGATCAGGGTTCTGATATCCAGCAACCATGTGAGTGCCTGGCAAATGTGGCACCCCAGCTGCAACCTCAGTGCTTAGGAGACAGAGACAGGACCCCAGGAATGATCCGTCTAACTGATCACCAAACTGGTGATCTCTGTGTCCAGCGGAGAGAGCCTGCCTCAATATGCAAATGACATCCAGTGTCAAGCCCTGACCGACAGACCCACATGCATCCCCATACAAATGTAAACACACATGTGCACACATCACACACATACACACCTCCCAAAATATGTTCAGAAAAAGCACAATACAGTCTGTACGTATACACATATGGAACAACGGAAGAAACAAATCTGGAAAAACTAATAAACTATAAATGTGCAAAATGTTAAATAAAACGTTGGAAGTAGTTGGTGTCAGTGGAATAACTACTAAATGGGAGGGGATGGTTATTCGTTAAGGATCTTTCTTCGCTGCCAAAGAAGTCAGGAGTGGGATGATATGGGGGAGATGAAGAGGAGAAGAAAAGCACAAAGAAAGGAAGAGCGTGGAGAAGTGTACTCTGCTGTGCTGAGAGCCTTTCTTCTCGTAAGCATCTGCATTGCTCACACCGTCCACTCTATAAATAGTGGCCACAGGCTCCGTGTGATGAGATAAAAATCATCTATTTTCCTGGAGGAGACTTACCTGTCAAAACTCAAATTACCAAATTACTGAGAGCTGTCTCTGTGCTTCTACTGCAGGCATCTTAAGAAGTACGTTAGCACAGATACAGCAAATGCCCACATCTCTGACTTAGACTGCACACTCCCTGGAAGACTGCACTGGCCATGTCACCAGTGTGGCTAAGACAAGCAGATCTTTGTGCCTCACCAGCAATGCCAGCCAATCCATCTCAGAGTAGGGACAGATGCTCATGAGCCACCACAAATCACACTCATACCTCCTTCACCCTAATTCCAATGGCCAGGGTTCTTTTAGGGTCTCAGCCTAGACCCCTTCCCAGGAATCAAACTAAGGAAAGGCCCCCTTCAACAATATCGCTGTCCATGGAGAGTCTGGAAAACAGAGGCTGGAGAAGCCAAATGGTGATAAACTTAATTAAATTTCTAATGAGAACAGGGGCAGCCTGCAGTGATTACTCTCCGTAACTGAGACTAATATTCCAATTAGGCTAATTCATCCCCTGATGCTCCCAACACAGTTATAGGTTTAATCCATATTTCTTCCTTCTTGTCAACAATAGATTTCCATCATCTTGGAAGCTGCTTTTGGCATTGAGCACAGCAGCTTAGGCTTTTCCATGTGATTTTGTATGTGGCTGGCATCTGCCTAAGGCTTTCCAATATAGCAGGGTTGAATTTTCTCTCCTTTCCCTTTTCTGGGATGATAGGAATTTTCCACATCTCTGAAAAGCCCCATTTCAGAGGCCCTTCAGTTGGTCTTATCTCCCACTGTCAAATTAATTTTCCTCAAAACTTAAAAATAATAACAAGAGCAAAATAATGGTTTCTTTCTTTCTTTCTCTATTGCCCTATAATTGAGACTAACAGGTAAAAAACCATCTCTGATTTTCACCACAAAAGGACAAAGTTCAATCAGCAGAAACTAGACAGAAGTTAGCCTACTGGCTGGCACCACACTCAACACAGAAAGACAGGGAGCTAGGCTGTCTATGGCACGCTTCCTCTGCTTACTCCCTGCAAAAGCTGCTCCCTATTTCTAAGCCCATGTTTTCTCGTGTGTAAAATGAGAATAACAACAATTTTCTCAGGTTCTGCTTGTAGCTCAGACAAAGCAAAATAGCTACGTCGAGTTGTGTAGCATTATGTGCAGGGCAGTAAAACACACCTTACCTATCTTATTTCATTTCATCCTCTCAAAAACCTCTCTGAGAAAAGGAAATCATAGCTCGTGGGAAGAAAGTGCTTTGCCCAAGTTCTCAAGGCTGACTCCTGCATCTGTTCTTCCTTTGACCACGACCTTACGCTGTGTTCACTTACAGGAAAAGCCAAAACTGCAGACTGCAGACAACAGACTACTTCTAAAAGCTGTTTCATTATCTCCCATTAAATACATTTACTTGAAGTGATCACTCAGAGAAGGAAAAGGTGCTCACATAACTCTTCCTCACTCTACTTTAATGAACACATAAAAGTCATTTGTAATGAGCACATTGTTTATATGTCAATGGGATTATGAAGTGCTTGAAAATAGTTTGTTTTCTTAATTAGATTAAGCAGGCTTCCTACAATCTCCCTGACTTTATTGATTTATTTAATGAACCTTTTTTTTTCATAGATAGTAAAAACGTAAATTTTAACTGAGCCTGGGAACAAATTATCTTAAATTCTGAATCAGTGGGAACTTAATTAATGAGGCTTTACTCTGTATCACTAGAAATGAAGCTCGGAAATTTGTTTTGTGCCAACAGTCATAATAAGGACAATCATCCAGATGTGGCTGTAGAAGATGGCCTTGCCTGGGTCACTAGAAGAGGAGCTTCTTTCCTCTTACTTCGACTCAGGTCACATCAGGTGGCAGCTGCTTTGCCATGCCAGGGCCATGTTTGGTGAAGCACACCGAAGTGAAACAAACTGCAAGGAACAAGGCCCAACAAAAAGGAAAGGCTCAAGGGGGAGAGCAGCGAGAGTCCTGACCTCTTTCTAAGCTACTTTCTCTACACCAGAGGCACCAGGAAAAGGAGCACCCCACAGCTACCGCAGGTCCTGGCTGCAACATTTCCTAGGAAGCATTGGCTCCCTATAGTGAATGCTAAAGGATAGCAAGTTGTAGCAACAAGTGAGTTCCATGCAAGCAACAATTACAAAAAGGTTTTCTAAGGAGGGATAGAAAGCACGTGCAATCAGATTGGAGGGGAGGCCGGAAGCATCTGAGAGAAGTTGGGGGAGGAGAAACTATAATCAGAATATATTGTATGAAAATTTCTATTCTCAACAAAAGAAAATACCGGAGTTAAAAAGTGATTCCAACATGGAATTATAAGTGATCACAACATCTGCACAAGGTGGCATATTTCTATACATAGACATGAGCCCCTATACATAGACATCACCGCCCCTTGGGATAAGGTAATAAAGCGCTAAATTAAAAGCAATAAGAGGAATACACAGGAACTGACGTACAAGCCTAGAATTACATCGCCACATGGCTGGCAGTCACTTAAATGAGACTAGCAGAGTAACTTATCCTCTTAAAGCCATCGCCCCCATGTGTAAAATATTGATGCTAAAAGTAGTGTTGTACTTCATAAAATTGTCGTAAGAATTAAATTATGTTAACAAAATGCTTACCCAAGTGCCTGGTACACAATGCTCGTAAATGCCAGCTATTGCTATTATTCATGCCTTTTGAAACTCTTTCACATTCCCAATTTCATCAAAATTAAGGAAGCCTGGTGCCAGGCTCCTCATACAAATACGAGAGCATATAGAACATAGCAACATTCTCTTCTTGTGGTCTCTCCATGTTCCAACCTTCTAATAAGAGGCAGTCTAAATAAAGCTGGTGGGCCAGTGGACCACACTAGTGACCACTTTCTGTCTTCCCTCTCCAGGTGGAAAAGAACAACAGTGAGGACATCATGAGTTGAAATTTAATAGATTTCAATAGGTGGACATCTTACTCTGTGTTCTTGGCTATCTCTTGGCACAGACCCTGAGCAACCACAGGAAGCAAGCCTGGCTTAGGCTTCATGAATTCTGAGTCTTTGCCTTCTCTGTATTTATGTCTCAGCATAACTTAGAACATGTTCCATAGGCGTGTCTACTGGCACAATATAACTGACTCATAATAACCTGTTTTCAAATAAACATAAGCTCTATCACTGAATACTGTATACTCCTTGAGATCTAAAACTTTGACTTCTATTCCCTTCACTTTCCCTAGAACTTCTAGAATTATGCATTAAAAATTACCCAGTAAACACATTTGTTCATTATGAGAAACATCCACATTCAGAAAACAAATGCCTTCTCATTGTGGTTAAGGGCATCTGTGAGCCTTCATTTACCAGTCTTTAACTTCAAGTAATTTCCATACATGATTAAGAATTTTATGGAAGTTTTCATCTGAGAAGCTTTTATTTGTCGTACATAGTGATTAACACAGAGACCTCCAACTGACAAATTTGCAGAGAATGAAAGACTGCAGAATGCTCTGTCCTTAATGGAACATGTTATGCCCCACCTCCTCCTCCCAAGGCTCACGAATTATTGCAGAAGATGGGACCAAAAGAGGATAAGAGCCAGAGGTAGTGAGTGACTACAGGATACTTCTGGACACTTCACGGAAGCTAAACGAAAAAAACTCACAGTAGTGGTAGTGACATCATGCACAAAACCTGTACAAGCCCAAGTCAGACAAAATCCCAACATGGAGAAGGGGACTGGACACACACAATCCCATCCCTAACCGTGGAACTATTAGCAATTATTAGGTGGTAGGAGACAAAAAAACAAAAACAAAAACAGTTTTCTCTTAGAGTAAATTGATTGCACTCCAATGGAAGGCTATATATCCAAGAATACTTGGGTAATACAACTTGGACTGGAAGGGTGAAAAATAAATAAACACAAAGTTGGGAAAGGGAAAGGGTGTGGATCTGGGAAGCGTTGAGAGAGGGGAGTGAATCTAACAAAACATACAAAATTTTCAAAAAATGACACAATTTTTAAAATAAAACTCACCAAGGAAACATATCTTTGCAACAGATAGAGACCACTACAGAAAATCACAACCGATCAAAATGCAAACTCCTGAAGCTTAGTCCCAGTGAATGGATCTACAAAACACTCTAGCACCCAAAGCTCAGTGTACATTGCAGAAGAGGGGGTGGAAAGATGAAAAGAGGCAGAGAAGAAATGCGGTTGTGATAAGATTGTGTCTCCTGGTCACATGAGAATCTCACCATCATGACCACCTAAACGTGAGCCAAACATGACAACAACCAACATGCCAAACTGGACAGAGAAAGCCTATAAGGCCTCACCCCACACCAAGAACCATAGGCAACTGAGGATAACTGGGAGCAGGCCTTCCCCAGGGAAGGGCACACCCATTGGTTGCCCAGTGCCAAATGATCAGCCCTGAAAAACATACATACAAGTAACACTACATGGACTTATTGGGTTATATTTAGGAGTATATATATATATATATATATATATATATATATATATATATACACACACACACACATAAATGTGTGTGTGTGTGTGTTTGCACATGCAGTAACAGTGAAAATGAGGCCATGAATTTGAAGATCAGGGAGGTTTTGAGGGAGGAAATGGAAGAAAAAGAGCTGTAATTAAATTATAATTGAAAAACTATAAAGAATAACTAAAGAAGACAAGGCTTTTAAAAATTATACTTCTAAATTTTGGAACTTTAAATATTAGTGACAAAATATGTAAAATTAAAAATAATCATTTTTATGGGAGCAAAAAATAAAATTCCAGGTGTTTTCCATTGTCTCAGTCCTCTCTACTGAAAAATAACTTACTGGAAAAAGACACGTATGAACTGGGGACATGGTGAATTTCTTTTTTTTTTTTCTCATTTTCTGTAAACTTTATTAGGAAGTCTGGCATCAAAAATAATATCAAATAAAATTGCACGTGACAGTTGAAATTTTTAAAAGAGTCATTTGGCAACTTCTCTTACCTGCTTGTTGCCAGTGTAAACTTGGTTTGGCAAGTTTAAAAGTCACACCAAACAAATCCTATCTCTGGCAATTAGATGCATTTAAATAAGCTAATATAATCAATTATGTCTTTTAATTTTCCAGACAGCACTTACAGGGCTTAATTTTCTGCTCCTACACCTTCCGAATTATCTTCAGGTGATGTTTGGAATCTAACAGGAAAATGTAGTACAGTTGTGCTGATATCATCTGTGCTGAACCCTTCATGCACACATCTCACACCAAATGCTGCAGACCCCAGGCACAGAAATGAAATGCTCATACAGAAAAGAGGAAGCATCATGAGGCGTTTGTTTCATTTTCCTGTGTTAACAGCATGTATATCATGCCCTGCTAGTTTGCCCTCAGTATCGTATAAAATCGCTTCCAGTAATGATAGACTGCAAATATATAAAAATTATTCCACGGAAGAAATATATAATGCAAAAATAACTACTCAAGAAATAAATAGGAGATATGGACTGATAGCCTTTGGAAAAAACATTTCCTTAGTAGAAAAAAAATAGAAATAGGATATCAGTAGCATAATGCAGGTATGCTGCCCTAGATGGTGAGTCTGAGTGAAGCTTGCCCTCAAGTACTAATAATAAATACGACAGTATTTAAACTACTGCAGTGGTTCAGCAGATAACATGGGATATAGGTAAAAGGCAACTGCTCTATTCAAAAGAAGAACCACTTCAGAGCAGGGACAAGGCCCACAAGCAGATCTCTGCATATCTGAGAAATATAAACATGTTGGTTGGTTTTCACTGTCAATTTAGCACAACCTAGAATCTCCTGGGGCCGGGGGGGGGGGGGAGTTTTAATTGAAGAATCATCTAGATCAGGTTGGCCTGTGAGCATGTCTACGGGGGGTTATCTTGACTTTCAATTAATGTAGTTGCCCAGCACAGTGCATGCAACTCCATTCCCTGGAGAGGGGACTGTCACATAGAATGGGAGAAAGCCAGATGAGAGGAAAAGCAGCAAGCTGGCAACATAGGTGTGCTTGCTTCTCGTCCTCTTGACTGTGACTATGTTGTGACCAGCCAATTGAGTTCTTGCCTGGAAGCTGTTCGTGGCTAATCTTGACTCTCAATCTTGGTTCCAAAGATAGAACCTCAATTAAAGAATTGGCTCCATCAGATTGGCCTGTGAACATATATGTTCAGGGCATTTTCTTGATGACTAACTGATATAGGGGGACCCAGCCCACTGTGGGGAACCAGATTCTTCTGGGTAGTTGGGCCTGGCAGTATAAGAAAGGAGGCTGATGGTGCACAGAAAGAAAGCCAGTAAGTAGTACTTCTTTAGGTTTCTGCTTGCAGGCTGGTGCCTTGAATCCTTGCCTTGTTTTCCACCAATGGTAAGTTTCACCTGTAAGAGGAAATAGGCCCTTTCCTCCTCAAGGTGATTTTTGCTATGTGTTTATCACAACAACAGAACATGAAGTAGAATAGCAGCCAACCACTTAGAAAATGGCAGATAAGGGGCTGAAGAGATGGCTGAGAGGTTAAGAGCTATTCCAGACGCCCTGAGTTCAGCTCCCAGCAACCACATGGTGGCTCACAACCATCTATGATGATATCTGGTGCCCTCTTCTGGCTTGCAGACACACATTGTATATATATGTGTGTGTGTGTGTGTGTGTGTGTGTATACAGACAGAACATTGTATATATAATAAATAAATAAATAAATAGATAGATAGATAGATAGATAGATAGATAGATAGATAGATAGATAAATAAATAAATAAACAAACAAACAAAATGGCAAATAAATGTTACAATAAAGTCTTTGTTGAAATTAAAATATTTTAAGTAAGGGAAGGAAAATAAAAATTCATCAGTAGTGTTCTAGGACCCACAGATTTGGCATTATATTTATCTTATATACCCCTCAACTTTTGTTTTAAAACGGTATCTCTCTTAACAAAGTGCCTTTGACAGCCAAGCCTATATGGATTCAAGATCCCTCAAGTGTCAGTGCTCAAAATGAATTAAGCATCAAAGCGTAGCTTGGTAAATCACCAAGAATCTTGTTTGCATCAATAGGGTGTCCTTGGATCACAGTTAAAAGCAATTTAGAAGACAACAGAGAGAGAAGAAGTACAGGCTTGAGTTCTAAGTGTCATTCTGCCACTATTAGTCTTCCTCTTGAGCATGTAGCTTTGAAAAGTGGCACCTGCCATTTTGAAGTTGTCATCACAAAGGCTCCTTCTAGCTCCCATTTCGAACTAATCAGCAAGATTAGAATTATTGGATGGCCATACTTCATGGTTTTGTATTCTTTCATGTCAGGCTATTAAGCGTTAGATGAGGGAGAACCCACTCCATGAGTTAGGTTAACTTCTGAAGACACAGAAGAATGTAGTTTCCAAACTTGTGGAATACTGACCATCACCATAAAGCAAGTCTAGGGGAAGTTATCAGAATTCTCAGGGAATTGAGGGTGGTGCTTAATATGAACTATATTGTCTGTAAAAAGAAAGAAAGAGCTATTTCTGAAGCTACTCATAGCATATATGAAACAAAAAATAGTAAAAAAGAAAATAAGTTGTTCACGATAGTACACACCTGTAATTCTAGCACTCAGCAAGAGGCTGAAGAAGGAAGATGGAAAGTTTTAAGCCTTCCTGAGTTCTAGACCTGTCATGGGCTGCATATTGATATACTGTCTCTTAAAACCAAAAGCTAAAAGAAAAAAAAATCAGTTTTCTTACCAAACATAATCATCATTATGGTATATATCAATCATCTTATTGTTGTTAAAGTAAATTGGAGCCTTGTCTTAGAGTTTTATTGCTGTGATGAGACACCATGACCAAAGCAACTCTTATAAAGGAAAATATTTACTTGGGGCTGACTTATATTTACAGTTTCAGAGGTTGAATCCATTATCGTCATGGTGAGAAGTACCGTGGCAAGCACGCAGATTTTGGTGCTGGAGACAGAGCTGAGAGGTCTACTTCTGGATCAGCAGGGAGCAGGAAGAGAAAGCCACACTGGGAGTGGCTTGAGCTTCTGAGACCTCAAAGGCCACCTACAGTGACATACATGGCCACACCTACTCAACAAGTTCACACCTCATTAATGCTACTCACTATGGGCCTATGGGGCCATTCCTATTCAAACTATCACTGATCTGCTCCATAGGGACTTTTTTCACTTAATATATTTTTTCACTTAATATACTTAACATATTATTCCACAGCTTTAGAAAACTTTACTGAGAACATTATTTTTAATGAACACACAGTATTCTGAATACAGATGCATCATAATTTATTTAACCAACCCCCTATTATCTGACATTTCCAGTGTTTTCATTGTTGGCTTTTATAAGATTGCTGTGATAATAATCATCAGACATAAATCTTTGACACTGCCCCCCCATTACTGCCTGAAGATAAATTCCCAGCCATGGGATTACTGGATCAAAAAAATGAATGTGTTTAAGGTCTTTCTAATATATTGGCCAATTTACTCTCTAAGCGGTTCTGCCAGTTTACAAGCCCATGATCCAAAAAAAAAAAAAGTGCTGTAACTAAAACAAAACAAAAAACAAACAAACAAAAAAAAACAAACAAAAACAAACAAACAAACAAAAAACCTTCCAGGCCCTTACTAAAACAGAAATGCATTATTTAAGTGGCAGGCCACCCAGAAAGCTTATTCTGTTCTCATGTGAGATTAATTCTAAGTAGTAACGTAAGAAATAACATGGGATACTTGGATTTAGGTAAATTTTATTATTGTCTGTCATATTTCAAACACTGATAATAGGGAGTTATCAAAACCATTATTTTAGGCTAGTCCTTGCTACTTTTCAGGTTCTTTTTCCCATCCTTTATACCCCCAGTTTCACCCCCTAACACTAGATAGGACAAGGATAGAGGGGAGAGGGGAATTGGAAAAATCCCTGAATCTAATTTTTTACTCTTTGTTTCTTCTTTGACCATGGCTACTAGCAAACTGCAAACAGCCTCCCTACACGGACCAACAACGACCAACCTCACCTTTCGGGGCCTTTATGTTTATCTTTACGCTTATGTACCCTCTGAAAACTTCCTGGAATTCCAAATGTCACACAATTGCAGAAGTTATCTGCAAGTGGCAAGACCACGCCTCTGCTAAAGCTCGAGGCAAATCACAGTCAGCCTCTGTGGACAGTCTGCAGTAGCCCACATCCCTGCACCTGGTATTAAAACGAAAACATCCTTATAATATCTGTTTTTTTTTTTAATTCAAGAATTCTCAAAAATGCCGCTACATTTGCAGTGCTGAGATTTTGCCACTGCAAATATATCTTTCTTGAATAAAAATATAGAAACTATTTCTTGTTTTAATTTTCTGAAAATTTTCCATAGCTCAATTTATTGGGCCAAATCTTGTTCGGAGAATGAGACACATCTGTCTTCATGAAAACAAAGAAGCCAAATTCAGGATGGCACCTTGTGATTCATTTCTTCTCTTGATTGCTGTACTTAACAGAGACAAATCCAGGACCAATATTCCCAGTTTTGAAAGTAGAGACACTAAGTCCACAGATGCAAATTGACTTCAGTAAAATCATTGAATAGTATACAGGACAGGACAAACCTCTTGTGTATATATTATATATTATAGCATATATTATAGTATATATTTTTGCAGTAAAATATAAAAAGTATAAATATATTTAGTGTGTAAATATATATGTAAGTTAGATATATACACTGATATATAGACAGATAGGTAGGATGGATAGATAGATAGATAGATAGATAGATAGATAGATAGATAGATAGATA
>NW_026596143.1:6051902-6109419 GCF_907164565.1 Psammomys obesus | reverse complement strand
ATAGATAGATAGATAGATAGATAGATAGATAGATAGATAGATAGATACACACACACATACAGGCCCTCAGTTGGCATCAATATTCTTAACACAACCAAAAAATATGGGCCCAGGGGTCTTTTCAGAGACTGATATGCCTACCAAGGACCATTCATGGAGATAACCTAGAACCCTTGCACAGATGTAGCCCATGACAGTTCAGTCTCCAAGTGGGTGCCCTAGTAAGGGGAACAGGAACTGTCTCTGACATGAATTCAGTGGCTAGCTCTTGATCACCTTCCCCTGAGGGGGGAGCAGCCTTACCAGTCCACAGAGGAAGACAATGCAGCCAGTCCTGATGAGACCTGATAGGCTGGGGTCAGATGAAAGGGGAGGTGGACCTCCCCTATCAGTGGACTTGGAGAGGGGCATGGGAGGACAAAATGGAAGGAGGGTGGGTGTGGGAGGGCACGAGGAAAGGGCTACATCTGGAATACAAAGTGAATAAATTGTAATTAATAAAAAATATTTTTTAAATAAGTTAAAAAATTAATCTACTACTTGTAGGATAAACATCATCACAAGAAAAATGTATTTTCCAATGTAATGGACAGCTGGCAGGAGCAGGTGGCTGGGAAATGTTCAGCCATGGGCACAACAGAACAGATGGGTCCCATGCTCTGAGTCACACATGTTCAGTGATCCACCAGCCTTGAATCTTAAGAAGGTCACATCTTTCGTCTAGCCCAGAGTTGGAACTATAGAACCATGAAGACCCCAAACACAGAGATCAGGCTTGTTATTGGCCAAAATTGAGTGCCTAATTGGGAATGGGGTTGACTTTCAAGTAAGGTACTAAGGAGGATAATTAAAAGTCTTTATTTTAAAATGTTAATGGCAACACTGTTTTGCTGCACGTCTCTGCATATTAAAATCTTGGCTATTGCCCAAGTTCACTTCAAAAACTGTCTTTTTTCGTTCTCCAACCGAGTAACCTCTGCTGGCTCTGGTATCTCAGTGTTCTCTGTCTCTCTCCCCTCCCTCCCTCCCCTCTCCATCCCTCCCTACCCTCTGTACCTCTCCAATCTAGTATTCAGCGCACTTGTGCACATGTCATAGTCTGGCCTGGATGACAGGGACATCACTGCTTCTGTTTCTCCTCAATCCCCACAGTATGTTACACAGTACATTTGAAACAAACTCCACTCAATAGGTGTAACAGAATGACCGAAGAAAAAGAGGTGTCCCATGGATACTTGTTGCTGATCCTGTTAAGTAACTCAGATTATAGTCAACGCCTCTCTTGATCTTTTAAAAATCACTTCCATTAGTCTGAGATGACTTATGATCTTGGTACAGATTTCCCTAAAACACAAAGCTCAATTAATCCAGCTTTAAGCATTTTTGTTGCTACACATTCAGAAAGGACCACCAAAGGGAGAGATGAGAAATGATTGACAGCATGTTGTGCTAACAAATCCACCTTCCTGGGAAGTCTTCTCATCTGGTTTTTAACACCAACATATTTTCAGTAGTAGAAATAGTGATTATTTTTTACTATTAATTACCACATCCTTGTACAGGATGTTACAAGCACAAACCTTAACGTACAGTCTTGCTACAAATGAAGATGCTCTTTTTTTGTGGTGGCTAGTCTTGGTTGTTAACGTGGCATAATTTCGAATCACCTTGAAACAAACGGGATTGTGTCTATGAAGGGTTATCTAGACAGAATTAGCTAAGAAAGGAAGAACTATCCTGAGTGTTGATGGCACCACTCTATTGTGGGGGTGGGAGTGGCTCAGGCTAAATAAAAAGGAGAGAGATGAGCAGCAGTACTCATCCCCCTCTGCTTCTGATGCAACCAGCAGCCTCCTGCTCCTGCCCTACAAAGCCATGATGGACCCTCAGACTTTGAGTTGAAATAACCCCTTCCTTCTTTAGTTAATTCTGGGTAGGGGTAATGAGCTAATTAAGGAACACCCTTCTCTTATAGAATTAAGGGACTGCTAAAAACACTCAGTGAGTCCCCCTTTATGAGTGCTGACCTCCTTCCTAAAGGCTCGGGGACAGTTTATCCTTAGGCAAGGACTGGCTGTCTCATCAAAGCTGTGCAGAGCCAAACCAGAAACAAAGTAATATTTTACAGCACAGGACCTTCGGAATATTCTTCAAGAGAATTTTAGCTATTTTTGTGAAAGGAACTGCCCTGGGTCTATTAAACACCTGGTCAAACATGTGACTTACACAAGAATATCAAGAGCAGTTGTCCCGATGGTGCATGCAACTGTAATTCAGAGGGAGCTACAAAAAGTCCTGGACAGCCCAGGACAGAGGCTGAGCTCCTTGTCCATGTATTCAGTGTATCTGAATAAGTCTGAGAAGCCACTGCAGGCATCCTGTGGACACATTCTTTGTTTTGCAGGCTTGCAGGAGGATCTGAAGCCTGTCTGTCTGTGGAGCTCAAGAAGGACATCAAGAGCACAGAGACATCTTCCCATATCTCTTTCTAAATTCCAAATTCACATGACTTCATGTTCCAAATACCAGAATTACATCATACAAGGTGTGAAGCCCACCACTGAGGTTACATCCCTTTGGAGCAGAAATGCCATACACTGAAACATCTTCCCTTGTCTTTGTTATCCTGAGGAAATGAGTGAGAAAAAGACTTGTAGACATTGCAATTCTCACAGCATAGATATCAAACAGGTGGCTTTCAGATCTGTGCCTCCATGTGCTGAAAGACCCCAAGCTATATCAACAACCTCATGGAGGTCATCCAGGGTGGCCACTGTTTCTCTAACAATACTTTGATAGAATCAGACACTGATGAAGATGACATATGAACCACGAGTTAGAGCCTTCCATCAGTGATCTATAAGCAGGGACTTGATTGTCTCATATTCTAGAGAGCTGCCATTATGCATTAGGTGTGTGCCCCAACTCCTATACCTCACCTGTAACACAGACCTGGATGTGAGTCATGGCATGGGGCAGGCTCACTTCAAGCTGTAGAGTCCCTTAGCTGGGCCCTCTTTCTTGCTCAATTTGTTTTCCTTATGGTGAATCATAGTATACTCCTAAGTTCTTTCCTCGGGTCTGAGGTGCATGAACTCTCTGCTGCATCTGTCCAGGACTACAGCCCTCTCCTCCTACTGGAGTGATGTAGGTTTCACATGGTCCAGTGCTCAAAGGTTTTGATTGGTGTTGTTTCTCCTGCACACCAATAGAACTGGTTCTGTCTTAAATGTCTGATAGAGCCTCTTTAGGATAAGGTATGACCATGAACTCTGGGGAAAGTGTTCCGGATTAGCAAAGTTGAGATGCATTCATCTAAAAGTACGGGAAAGAGAAAGCTAAGAGACCCCAGACTTGGTCTTCATTTTTATCCTACTGTTTTACAGTGGCTGGGTGATGTGTACTGACCTGTTGTGTGTCTTCTACATTCTTGTGCTGTAGCATGAAAAGGAGCCCTTTGGTGATGAAGAGAAGGAAAGCCCTGTCCCGTGGCCACCATTTTATCTGCTACATGGTAACTTAGATGAACCTGAGCATTGTTTTCTTATTACATTGCTTGTGCATGACTCTAGGTTCAATGTGTGAATATGTTTTATGTTCCTGCCTTTCAGTGCAGAGACTATGGGATACCAAGGGTTGGTCATATTTGTCTTGGTTAGGGTTTCTATTGCTGAGCTAGAACACCATGACCAAAAAGCAAGCTGAGGAGTGGTGAGGGTTTATTGAGCTTACACTTCCATGTCATAATCCACCACTAAAGGGAGTCAGGATGGGAACTCAAGCAGGGCAGGAACATGGAGGCAGGAGCTGATAAAGATGCCATGGAGGAGTGCCACTTACTGGCTTGCTCAATTTTTCTTTTAGAAGCCAGGACCACCAGCCCAGGGAGAACACCACCCACAATTAGCTGGGCCCTCTCCCATCAATCACTAATTAATGAAATGCCTTGCAGCTGGATCTTATGGAGGCATTTTCTCAACTGAGGTTCCCTCTTTTCAGATAACTCTAGTTTGTTTGTCAAATTGACGTAAGACTAGCCAGACAGTCACACCTTCTGCTTCTTTCCAAAGTCCCTTGCAGGAAGGCATAGAACATCCTGCCAGGAGTTAAGAAAAGTGATCTACTAGAAGCCATCTTCAGGAGCAGCTCAGGAAGATGGAAAGTCAGTGTCTTGGAATCTGACTATGTATAAGAATGGAAGCTGTCAGGCTTATCTATAGGTGCAGGTGCCCTGACTGAAGTCTCCTGAGTTCAAGATTGTTCCTGTATGTCACATGCTCTAGTCTGAACGTAGAAAGATTGTCCTAGTCTGTGGCTGAGGCTATGTGCAATGGTATGCTTTTGATTCTGCTCTTTACTGTGGGCCTCACTCTAAGTGCCAGGATGAAGCCAATTCAAACAACTAGCAAGCAGCAAACATAGGCCAGGATCATTAGTCCTGAAGTGTGAACACTACATTATTCATCTTATACTTCCATATTGCTGTTCATCATCAAAGGAAATCAAGACAAGAACCCAAATAGGACAGGAACCTGGAGGTAGGAAGGACTCAAAGGTGAAGGGCCACTTCTTCACTGTGACTTCTGAAACGGTTTGCTTGGATCTTCCTGAATTGAGATTATCTCAGGAGACTCTTGGAGGGAAGTTTTGACAAAACCTTCATTTGGAGAACTGATGACAAACCCATGTCATGATGGAGAAGCAACCTCCTATCCTGCATCCAGTGCCCTCCCTGTATTTCTATGAAGATGACTTTCTAGAAAGTGAAGTTTTCTAAGTTCTGGCCTTTAAAGGGTAAACTATAAGTAAACTTCATAGTTTACCCTCCCTCCAACACACCTGTGTATGTGGCAACACCTGTAGTATCACAGAGACAGAGCAACATCCGGGGAAACTCAGCAGAGAGGGTATAGGTTGTGCAGCACGGCCAGAGACTGAACAGAGACCTTCTAAAGGGAAAAGCTAAAAACACATGTGGCCTTGCTACATGCTATGAACTAGAAAGACACCCAAAAAAAAGAATGGGCTAGTCAAACCCATTTTCCAGAATCTACACTCAAGGAAGAGTAGAAAAAATTCCAAAAAGTTGGAGTGATAGCCAGAAAATCAACTAAATATATTATCTTGTTTTGATAAATTAAAAAAAAAAAAGCTGCCAGACACCCATAGTTCCATGTGTGAAGAGAAAAGCAATGTCACTCAAAGGATGCAAAGACCAAAATTCTCAACACTCTGTTAACAACTTATGGAAAGATGTCCTTACCTACTAATGGGAGTCTCAGATAGCAGGTGCATCATAGGGGAAGCTCACACTATCTTGCTTAAGTGCAACCAGCTGGTTCTCATCTACAGGTCTTTGCCATTCGACTGTCATTGCTCAAATAATCTTCTTTCGAAAAATGTTTTTAATTGGAGAAAGAAGTATATCACTTGTCCCTCCCTTTTCTCCAGCCCTGCCAGACACCCTCTCTCAAACCCTTCCCATGTTTCCCCACTCCCAAACTGATAGGGTGTTTCTTTGATTGTGTTGTTACACATATGCACACATACATACACACAGACACATGCACACACACCACACACACATATACTAATGTATTTAAGATATAGCTTAAATATAATTAATAATATGTTATTACTTAATTATTTAATTAATATTTTATTGTATGTAGTTAGTTGTTATATTGGTTATATATATTAGCTTTGCATATTGGAAAATATATATATAAGAGATGACATCTAAGTCCAGGTTTTCCTTAGT
This sequence comes from Psammomys obesus, assembly GCF_907164565.1. Lineage (NCBI taxonomy): Eukaryota > Metazoa > Chordata > Mammalia > Rodentia > Muridae > Psammomys > Psammomys obesus. The sequence goes on along the minus strand of NW_026596143.1, from coordinate 6,103,658 downwards.
TCCTTTACCAAAAAATGGTAGAGCTTGCTACAGCTCACAGCTGCTCAGAGACCTGCACTCAGAACAGTTTTCTCTCACATACCAATGAGAAAAGTAGTTTGATAATGAAAGGAAACCCCTTTGTGCTGCCTAATAATTAAACTCTTGGTCCTTAACTTGGAGGTTTTCAATCTCTAGTTCATGAAACTCCATGGTTTGGGGAAAACATGCCAAAATCATGGATAGGGGTGTCTGTAAATTGCTGGGGTTTTGCCATAAAACAGAGTAAGGTCAAGTTTTAAGTTATTTCATTGACTTAAAGGAGATAACGTTCATGTGAGAGGGCTTGTGCCCACCCTTGTAATTTGTTCTGTGAAGAAGCAACATGCTTTGGATCACTTTTATTTGTGCCACCCGTCATGGGATATGAATGGTGCCTGGGCAAAACCACCCACTGGATTTGTCAATTCCTCATTTATTTACAATAATTTGAGCCACAAATATGTTGCTGCTGTAATAGTTGGTAGTAAAAAGGTCATTAATCACTTTCCATGTTGTATACACCTTTTGAGTAGGAAACTATCGTTTCATGTGGTGTTTTATTTTTTAACTTGCTGTATTATAATATTTATAGGTAAGGGCCACACTTTTTAGTATTGTCTTTAGTCATCAGTTAATCACCTGCATGTGTTAATGTGGCTGGCAAAATTTTGCTTATTGATGTATGTTAAATATTAGAGTAATTTTTCTTCAAATATATCCCTTTTGTATGGTTTTAAATTCACTTTTGTAAAGGATTTTGCTTGGCATATAGCCCTACCCAGCTATGACACCTGTGAACCATAAGAACAACCAACATCAGAAGATCACCGTAAACGTGCTATACAAACAGCTATCTGAGCAGTCACGTGTCTCACCAATAAGGGAAATCACGCCTGTCCTAGAAACCGAACTAACCTAACTATTACTAACTAACCTAACTATTACTAATGAGTGGGGTCGTGGAGCTGAGAAGAAGATCTACTACCTCTACTTTGCTAGACCGACATAAATGCTTATGCCCACACTATTCCTTATTCCTTATATTCTCCATCTTATCCTTATATCCACAGATAAGTGTATCCATCACCTCTCATCAAAGAAACTTCTCTTTATAGGAAATGGAAAGCATCTAGAAAAACACAACTGGGCACAAAACAGAAACCCAATAGAATGTAGGGAGCCCAGCTCCTGCATCTACGGCTCAGGAAAAATCAAGGAAGAAAGGAAGAGAAGATTGTAAGAGCCAGAATGCCTGAAATCTACTATGAAGCTGCTTTTTGTAGAAATTGCTGTATAAACAAGATCTAAACAATGACAGCATGGACAGACATGATAATGCAGAAGGGGGAAAATCTTTTGGGATCCCACCTCTTAACAAAGAACAACAGGCAACTAATGATAGCTGAGAGAAGGAGAATGCTGTTATCTCCATTCTCTGACCCCAGATTGGTTATCTGGTACAATGTAGTCAACCCTGAAACTGTATATACACAACCCTAAGGCCATATGTACACACACACACACACACACACACACACACACACACAAACAAACGGACTTGATGAGTTCATTTGTATTTATACAAGTTGTATTTATACATGTATGCATATGTGTTTGTATGTGTAACAATAATAATAAAAAAAGGCTATCAATTTGAGAACAAGAGTGAATAAATAAACAAGGGCTGAGGAAAAAGGACATGGGAGGGGCTGAAGAGAAGAGAGGGAAAGGGGGAAATGACATAATAATATTCTAATTAACATGTATTTAAAAAAAATTTAAGTAAAGCATAATTTTTTCTCATTTTATATTATTGTTTCTGTCTTTACATGCTACCATTGTTTGCTATCTCTATTTTGAGGTTTATATTTTCTTGGTGTTAATTTTATTTTGCATTCTGATAACATAAAAGGAATTATTGTCAGTCCTGAGGCTTTTTTTATTATTATTAACTTTAAATTATATGCCTCTACCTCGGTTTACAGACGTTAACTTTGGGTTTATCTCCAGCCTATGAAAGACAAGGAAGTTACTATTCTCTCCTATGTTTCTGCAGTTACCAGTTTTAATGGTTATCATTTGACCCGGTCAAGTTGATGTCAATTATATTTTACCTACAACTAAAACCTCCATAGTTTTCTTTACTGACATATTTAAACAGGATCATTGCTTACTTCAGAACTTTCATGTTGCTGAGTCCCATCCCTGAAGTCTTTACTTCATTTCTTTTAGCTGATTGATAGATTTCATTATGACAAAATTCCTTCAGAAGAATGTATGATTGTTTCACCCCTCCAAGACTTGGGAGTTTAAGCATGCCTTGCTTGAGCTAAGAAGCTGGCTCAAATGGCAAAGTGTTTGCTGCACATGTGGAAGGACTGGAGTTAGGGTCTCCTTACTACCATGTGAAAGCCAGGCAGGTAAGGTGGCCTGCCCGTAACCACAGCCTCGGGAGACAGAGACAAAGACTATCTGGAGCAAGCTCCCTAGCTACGTAAGTAAAACTAGTGATCTCTGTGCTCAGTGAAAAATCCCAATACCTAAGTTAGATGACCATCAAGAATGACGCCAAATACCAACCCCTGGCCTCCACACACCTCCACACACACGCACACTCACACAAACAAGTGTACCCAAGAACATGAAAATGTGCATACCTCTGTGCAGGCAACACACACACATACACACACACTCACACACTCTCACACTACTCCTAAGTCAGCTTTAACTGTAAACTTGACACAGCTTAATGTTATGTGAGAGGAGAGCCTTGATTGAGAAACTGCCCATTGGCCTGTGCGTGTGTCTATGGGGGGGGGGGGGCTTTATTATTAACTGGCACAGAAGGGTTCAGCTCACTATGGGAAGCACAACCCTTGGGCATGTGGGTCTCGGCTGCATAAGACAGCTGAGCTAAGGGTGAGACTGTGACCAAGCCAGCAAGAAACATTTCTCCCTGGTTTGTGGCCCCAAAACCTGCGTCCTTACCTTGACTTCCCTTAGTGATGGACCTGGACATGTCAGCCAAATAACGATTTCCTACCTTTGGTTGCTTTTTGTCCGATGTTATATCACAGCCACAGAGCGAACTACAACAGATGCCTTTCTTCACATGCGAAGGGCAAACACGTATGCGATAAAGGACGTGTTGCTTTTTACTCCTGTGGAAATCTATAGACTTTTGTCCACTTTATTTTAAAATCAAAAGCTACAGTGAGATAAAGTGAATTCAGCCTCTCTCAGCTCATTCACCACAGGATTGATTTCTCTTCCACTTGATATTCACTAAATTAATTAGACTTTGTCTCAGGATTGATTATCCTGTATCATTTTTCTTTAATTAAAAGTGTGAATTTTAGAACTGGGAAGATGGCTTAGCAGTGAAGAGTGTATACTATTATTGGGGGGGGGGGCTGGAACTTGGTACTCAGCAGCTATATCACGCAGTTCACAACCACCTTTAACTCCATCTCCAGGGGATTCCCCTTTTTTTCCCTTAGCTACTTCCTGTACTCAGGTGAACACACCAACATTGAGACACATAAATATGCATAAGATTAAAAATAAAACATTTTTAAAACTGAGTTTTTCCAATGATTTTATCAATATTTATTAGGGCCTTTTCTCATTAAAAATGTCATGAAGAAGCTGGGCGCAGTGGCACATGCCTGTAATCCAAGCAATTGCAGAGGCAGAGGTAGGTGGAACTCTGTGAGTTTGAGGCCAGCTTGGTCTAGAAAGCTAGTCCAGGACATCCAAGCCTACACAGTGAAACCCTGTCTCAAAAAACTGAAAAACAAAAAAAAAATGTTATGTACACATTTATTTCAATTTTACATGTCTGTTTTCTCTTTGCATTCTTACCATTAGTTTCCTTTCCATTTAGTTTAATGTTTGTCTCTCTATACTTCCTTAGCTCCATTTTAGAAACCTCTGTCTATTTGCCACTATCATGGCTTTCCATTCTGACAAAAACTTTATGTCATACTGCACTTCCCACTCATGGATTTTGTTTGCCTGGTTCTTCTTTATCTTTGAACTTTTATTTCTTTTTACTGGAAGATTTTTCATTTAGAGCATTCTTTTTATGTTCTGTCTAGAATAGAGACATACTGGCTATATGATCTTAGGAAACTACTGGGCTTAAAAAAAACTCTATTTCTCATCTTTGTCACAGGAAATAATAATCATAACATCTCTCTATTTATCCATCTAATTCACTAATATATGAGAAATACCAAAAATGAGAAATATTACATTTAAAGCCTTTTACCTACAAAGTCCTATATAAATATAGTGTATTGTTTACAAACAGGACATTCTATATGTATGAATCACCTGAATTAAGAGAATTGATGGCAAAGACCAATGTAATGGTTACTATTACAGCTATAATCACTACTGACTACCACTTACTGATAACTCAATGTACAATGCTTCATTTTAATTGGATATGGTAGGTCATGTGATCTCACCAGTAACACATGAAATTGCTATGGGGATATAGAAGGCATAGATTACAAACGGGGTTACTGAGAAATGGAAAGTTTAAGTCATGTTCTCAGGTCATAGCATTTGCAAATACCAAAGCTAAGATTCAGTGAGTACCTCTGACACAGAACACACACTGGCTCTCTAAAGATAAATAAGACAAAGGAAAAAAAAACTACTTCAAATTTCATGTTTATCTCAACTACCTAGCTAAGCTCAGATTTATTCCCATGTATCCATGTCTTTCTAGAGTAGAACTTATTTTGAGAAACTTGTAGGTTCACAACACAATTGAATAGAAGGTACAAAGATACCCTTTACATTTCCTCCCTATAGCCACAAACACCCATCCAATATCCAAGTTGAATTTGTTACCAGTCATATATCTACACTGAAATGCTATCATCTCACTATATTGTTTAAAATAGAGTTCACTTTTGAGGTTGTATGTTCTATGAATTTAAACAGTGTATGATGACACATTTCCACTGTTACAGTATTTTATAGAGCTGTTCCACTGCCCTGTGCTCTAATTGTTCAGCCCTTCTACTAGAAAGCTATGACCTTTATTTGTCTCCATAGTTTCACCTTTTACAGCATAAGATAATATTGTTCAAATTATAAACTGTACCCCTTCCTAATTAGCATCTCTCACTTGGGAATATACATTTAATCTTCTTCTACATCTTCATGCAGCTTAGGAATTCATTGTTCTAGCAGTGAATGTACCCTCATGCAGTGACTCACCTACTGCTGAGAGAGGGAGAATCAGTCTTCCCCAGGGACAAGCCCTCTGATTGGGTTATTCAGCAACAAGTAGTCAACCTTAAACACATGTATACACAAGCAATGCTAAATGGGTCCAGCATATTATATATAACACACACATACACAGGGTTTCCTCTTAAGTCTGTGACCTCATGGTCTTTAATTATTATCAGATACATGGAGATAATTACATGATAATTATAATTATTATCATATATCTGATAATAATTAAAGACCAAGAGGTCATAGATTTAAAGAAGAAGTGGGAAAACACTGAAAGAGCAGGGGAAAAAAGAGGGAGAAGTAAGAATGATACAAACACAGTATTCATATATGACATTCTTCTAAAAATTATATTAAAAACAAAAAAATTCAAAACTATGCTGGCACAATGACTGTGTGGGTAAAGGCATCTGTCACCAGTCCTAATAATGAGAACTCAATAGCTAGAACGAACATGGTGGAAGGGGAGAATGAACTCTGTCCTCTGAGCCCCCACACTCTCACCTTGGCGCGTGCAGCTTCCCTCCATCTCACCACACAAAATAAATAAAGTAAATAACTGTGGTGTTTTCTCATTCTTTTGCCTATATCTTTCATAGAGATAAAGTTTTTCGTTTTAATGGACCAATTTATTGTTTTTTTAAGAGACTAAGTAATGTTTTTATTGTATCTTAAAAGTTATTGACAAACTCAAGATCATTTCCTTTTCCTCTAATGTTTTCTTCTAGGAAATCTAATTTATTTTTATCATTCTGTGGATAATTACAACTGTCTAACAGATTATTGGCTTTACCTGGTATCAGCCTTATATTTCATTAAACTTTTACTTTTAAACCAAAGATACACATGCACAGTCAATATAAGTGTGTATTTACATATAGGCATATACAAGGCACATGTTGTGAATGTTCCAAGATTTCAAAATGTTTTGAAATTTTTACGTAAATAATTGCATAAAATAGAAGTACTTTAGGAATAATCATGTACTTGGATACCATAGCAACATCAAATTACATAAAAAGATGCATATACCATAATGTTTCCATAAGCATTCTCCCTTTCCAATAGCTACCAATTTGTGGATCAGCAATAAACATTTCTCAGACCTTTTCCAGCCTGTAAGTAGTGTGTTGAGTAACCCTGCAAAGTGGTTCAGTAAAATCAAAGATTGTTCTCTTGAAAAGAACAAACCTTCCTACAAAGATCAAGGGAAAAAAGAGAGTATGCAATGGAACTTGTTGGAAAAAGTCCATTCTGTGAATTCTACAGACACAAAATGATACAAAATAAACAGCTTCAGACTAATTGGATTTAAATGGACACAGTCCTACAGAAACGTAACTCATCAAAACTGCCGGCAAATGTGGAATATGATTACATAATTTATTATCCAGAAATTGAGTTCAATCTTTTAAAACAGCTCTCCCTTTATCCAGAAAGAAGAGGGGGAGGCTTTCTGCAGTGAGTGGTAGTGACTGCCAAGACATAACTAGTCTAGGTGTTGATAATAATTGACGCCTGTGTACTAATTTGCACATATATATCGCCCCATCAAGGCTTGGAGAGTAGGGGTGGAAAGAACAGAAGACCTGGAGACTTGGGGTATCGCACTGAAGGGCTTCCTCTTGGACACAGCTGGCTGTCACATGAATTCAGTGCAGCAATGATTACTTGCACAAGCCCTGCCTGAAACAGTCATGTCAATAATCCATCACGGATGAATCAGTGGCTCATGAAGCCTCAGACCCACCTAAGGAAAACTAAACAGTGGTTACGGGGGCAGGAGTCTATTTCTCAGTGGGTTAACCATTGGTAAATTGTCTTTGCTCAAGAAAATGATCGCTTTCCACCCATGTTCATGCAAACAAACCTAACTAAATCCAGTGGGTCACATTCAAGAAAAAAATGACACCAAGTAGGATAGGATATTTGAGGTAGGAGAAGGGATTTGGTTGGAAGGCTGAGGAAAATAAGGGAGGATTAAAAAAGGGGGGGAGGGATATGACCAAAGTACTATATGTATGTATGAAATTATGAGAAAATGCGTTTTAAATTTTCCAAGTCAAATTTATAGAAATTCATTCAAAGAAACTACTTAAACACAAGATTGCTTCTAACTGTGTATGACCATCATAACATAGATTCCAAGAGGAAAATTATAAGAAAAATATAACAAAATATTAGCAAGCCATTATTCGATGTACAAAATAAGAATTCATTAGTGCCAGGTGGGCTTAATCCCAAAAATATATGATATTAATTAAAATGGTGAAATTCGATTAATGTAATTTAATACATTAGCAGAGTAATTTTTAATCCCCATTGTCCCAATGGATCTGGAAAGTACATTTAAACCTTTATATAAAATTATGATATTTAAAAGTTCTTAACAAACAAGAAAATGAAAATAATTTTTCCTCAGCTGGATGAAGGACATCTGCAAATCTACAGAAAATTTAAATTTGGTTATAAGTGCTGAAACTTTCACAGTTAGACATTGACTAAGACACAGGTGTCTGTTGAAATCCCTTATCTTCGCTAGTATGCTAGCTGTTTTAGCCAATACAACAAGGCAAGAAAAATTTAAAGCACAAAAGTGTTAAAGAAATAAGCTGATTATTGGCAGACACATGATTACATACAAACATGAAGAAATAATTCAGTGAGAGTTCTTAAGTAAGTTGGACAAGCATTTCAGTAATATGCCAGCCATTATCCCCAAACAAGTAATTGTCCTGAGAGAAAACACATTTGAAAACCAATAGCATTAAGCATTTATAATTTCATCCAAAATACTAAATGCCTTGGAATACATTTAATGAAATATGCATAACCTGTCTACACTGAAAGCTAGAAATCAATATTGGATAATTTTTTTTAAAATACCCAGTTAAAAGTTTATAGAGTAAAAAGTACAGATACTATGAAGATGCCAATTTTCAAATCGGTTATTGAAAGTGATCTCCAAGTCTTAGCATAAGGCAGGCTCCCAGTGTGTGTGTGTGTGTGTGTGTGTGTGTGTGTGTGTGTGTGTGCTGCATGCTTGCTTGCCATGATGACTTTAAAATTAAATAGACATGCAAAAGACTACAAACAGCCAAGACAATTTCAAAGAAGAAAAAAATCAACTGAAGAGTTTTCAAACTAGCATATTGTTAGTATAAGGGTGAGACCTAGATGAATGAACAAAACTAGTGTATTGTTAGTATAAGGGTGAGACCTAGATGAGAGAGTTCAGATACATAAAGATCTATAGCTCATTGAAAACACAGCACTGATGAATGGAGGAAAAGAATATATCTTAAATCAATATGCTGAATATCCACATGAACAAGAAATTGACTTCTACACCTCACAGAAAGTACATGGACAGTCTATACTGCAGAAGCTTTCAGAGGCCCTCTGTGGCAGGTTTCAAGGTTGTTTCCTGTTTTCTTCTGGCTTTCAGAGGCCCTCTGTAGCAGGTTCCGAGGTTGTTTCCTATTTTCTTTTTCTTCTGATGTCCATCCTCTTTGCCTTTCAGGATGGGGATTGAACATTTTAGTTAGGGTCCTCTCTTTTGCTTAGTTTGTTTAGCCTGATGGCCAACTGATGGGCAGAGTGAATGGAATTTTATGTAAGAAGTGGGAAATAGTAAGAGCTGGAGGGGACAGGAACTCCACAAGCAGAGCAACAGAACAAGATAATTTGAACACAGGGAACTTCCCAGAGACTCATACTCCAACCAAGGACTATTCGTGGAGATGACCTGGAACCCCTGCACAGGTGTAGCCCATGGCAGTTCAGTGTCCAAGTGGGTTACATAGTAATGGGAAGAGGGACTGCCTCTGACATAATCTGATTGGTCTGCTCGTTGACCAGGCCACAGTAGAGGACAATGCAGCCACTTTTGATGAGAACTGATAGACTAAGATCAGAAAGAAGAGGAGAACCTCCTCTATCAGTGGACTTGGGGAGTGGCATGCATGCAGAAAGGGGAGGAAGGGTGGGATCGGCAGGAGAGGAGGGGGGGCTTATGGGGGGATACAAAATGAATAAAATGTAATTAATAAAAAAAAGGAAGTACATGGAAGCATGTCTAATGGGTTGTAACTGCATTGTGAGTCCAACAATACTGTGATTACATGAGGAAGAAAGGGTTCAGTGGAAGCAGGAAATTAGAGACAATAATGGAGGAATATGACCAAAGCACATGGGAGGGGGGGCAGTATATAAAATTGTGAAATAAATTTTAATTGTATTAATTCTTTAAGAATAGTGCTTCCTCAAGACCCAGCTATACCACTGCTAGGCATATACCCAAAATTTGCTCAAGTACACAATAAGGACATCTGCTCAACCATGTTTGTAGCAGCTTTATTTGTAATAGCCAGAACCTGGAAACAACCCAGATGTCCATCAACAGAGGAATGGGTACAGAAATTGTGGTATTTTTACACAATGGAATACTACTCAGCAATCAAAAAAGAGGAAATCATGAAATTTGCAGGCAAATGGTGGGATCTAGAAAAGATCATTCTGAGTGAAGTATCCCAGAAGGAGAAAGACAAACATGGAATATACTCGCTTACATAGACCTAAAAGATATGATAAACATAATGAAATCTATACACCGAAAGAAGATAATCAAGAAAGCGGACACGGGGTATGATGAGCAATCCTCATTTAGAAAGACAAATGGGATATGCATTGAACGTATGACAGGAGTCTACTGCAGAAGGCATCTGAAAGACTCTACCTAGCAGTGTATCAAAGTAGATACTAAGACTCATAACCAAACCCTCGGGAGAGTGCAGGGAATCATACGAAAGAAGGGGAGTTTGATGTGGAAAGGATAGGAACTCCACAGGACAAAACATATCTGGGCACAGGGTCTTTTCTGAGATGGACACTCAACCAAAGACCATAAGAGGATAAAACCTAGAACCTCTGCTCGGATGTGACCCGTGATAGCTCAGTAATCAATTGGTTTCCCATAGTAAGGGGAACAAGGACTATTTCTAACAGGAACTCAATGACTGGCTCTTTGACCTCCCCACCTCCTGAGGGAGGAGCAGTACTGTTAGACCACAGAGGAGGACTTTGCAGCCAGTCCTGAAAATACCTGACAAAACGTAGTCATATGAAAGGGGAGGAGGTCCTCCCCTATCAGTGGACTTGGAAAGGGGCAGGGAGGAGATGAGGGAGGGAGGGTGGGACAGGGGAGGGAAGGAGGGATACAGCTGGGATACAGAATTAACAAAATGTAACTAATGAAAAAAATAAAACTTAAAAAAAATAAAATAAAGAATTTGATACACTGTATTTATGATAATATTCACCACCTCCTCAAACTCCTCCCAGAGCTATCTCCTATTTGCTACATAGGCAATTGGGTCCTTGTTAATTTTTAGAGCCCAAGTCCAATTTGGGCTACGCATATATACTTGGATGTGCAGCCTTCTACTACAGCATCTTAGAACTTAAAGACTAAATCTTCCTTTTCTCAGCAGCTATGAATTTCCAATAGCCACTCTGATAGAGGTGCCCACCTACCCCTCTGATGCTGACATTTCCTCTGGCTTGACCCCACATAGGTCTTGTGCATGCTGTCATTAATCACTTGAGTTCATGTGTAACTGTCATGTTCTGTTCAGAAAACACCATTTTGTTACACTCGTCCACCATTTCTGGACCTTAAAGTCTTTCTGTCCCTTTTTCAACAACGATCCCTGACCCTAGGGAGGAAGAGGTATGATATGGATGTCTCGTTTATGGCAGAGCACTCCCCCATCCCTTTTTCTCTGCACTCTGAACAGTTGTGGGTCTCTGGGTTAATCACCATCTACTATAAAAAGAAGCCTCTCTGAAGAGGTTTCAGAGAGGCACTAATCTATGTGTATACGAACAAATCGTTAGGAATTAGCTAAATACTATGTCCTTTTGCAGAGTACTTAACTTCTCCCCTAGGATTTCTGACCCATCTAGCATCAGGTTCCTGACCTTGGTAACAGTGCCAAGTACAAGGCCCATCCTGCAGAGTGGGCATTAAATTCAATCAGAAAGTGATTGGTTACAGCCATAACTCTCTTGCCACCATTATACATATCTTGTTATTCTGGTCATTATTGTCCTTTGCATGGTTCACTGCATGACTTCTTTTCCTCCAGTAGTGTGCATAGCATCTCCCAGCATTAAGGAAATGATCAAGTTAAGTATGAAGCTACTGGGTTAGTGCTAGCATGGTTTCTCCATGTGTCATGACTCGGATGTGTGGTGTCTTCTTCAATGCAATCTCACTACCAAGTTCTGGAGGGTAATCAAGAGCAATGACAGTTACCTATAATATTTGAGAGGTATACGGAATATCACTGGCCAACAGCTCTAAAGGAGCTAATCCATTCACTACAATGGCTCTCAAATTTGTCACCCTACATACAGAGTGCAAAAGGGTGTTGCTATCGTGTTGCAGGATAACTCTATTTACACTCTCTTTATGTGTACTTATTTATGTTTTAGGGAGCTGCTGGAGAAGTAGGCTTCCATATGACTTTTTCAGAAAGTCTTTAGTGTTAGTTATTTTTTCCTCTATTCCTTCATCTACCCTGCCAACCATCCTCCACCCCATTTAGCCCTTCATGATCCATTATTCTGCTTCCACCTTTATATGGCTGTGTTCTCTCCCTTCTCCCACCAAAAGACCCAACAACAACAAAAAACAACAAACAAACAAAAAGGGAAAACCACCTATGGCCACTTACTCATTTCCCTACCTCTGAAACACATATATTTAAAGATTGGTGTTTTTTTGTTTTTTGTTTTGTTTTGGTTTTGTTTTGTTTTCCTTTTTTTGATGTGCAGTAACCAGAATACATTGGTGCAAATCACTTAGCTAGACCAAGGTATGAAATGTTCATGGAATTCCAATCTCTTCCTTGCCTGGCCTCAGAGTAATTTTTTTCCCTTTTCCCCCAATAACCATTATCTTGACATTTAATCCTTTAGATTAATTTTGTTTTAAAACTACTTACAAATGAATAAACGATTTTTTTACAGAAATTGAAAGCTTCCAATTATTAAAATACATTGTTTGTAAAAGGAGATCGGCAGCACAAACCAGTCAGTGAACAGGCCGACATTCAGGAGAGAAAAATAATAGCTGCAAATCAATTGGCGAACAATAGCCAGCCCATTTTTTAATAGGACAAAATATAGACAGCAGTTTGCAAAAGCAGATGCAGAGATAAGCACATGAATTGATATTTAATCTCATTAGTCACTGAAGATATTTAATTAAAACTGCAATGAGATAACATTATAGTCTTACCCAAATGGCTACAATTTTAAAACACAGTATCAAATGTTAACAAGAATATGTAATGCAGAAACTCTCAAACAAAGCTTGCGGGAATGTAAAGAGACACAAATAACAACGCCTCAGAAATGTTTTTATTTATATATTTATTTATTACAATTTATTCACTTTGTATCCCTGCTACAGATCCCTCTCTTGTCTCCTCCAAGTTCCACCTACCCTTCCTCTATGCACTTTCCCTAGTCCCCTGATAGGGGAGGGCCTCCTCCCCTTCTATCTGAACCTTGCTTATCAGGTCTCATCAAAGCTGGCTGCATCATCTTCCTCTGTGGCCTAGCAAGGCTGCACCCCCAGGGGTAGGTGATCAGAGAGCCTGCCACTGAGTTCATGTCACAGACAGCCCCTATACCCCTTAACTGAGCAACCAATGTGCTTCCTTTGAACAGGGGGTCTAGGTCCTCTCCATGCATGGTTCTTAGTTGGAGTATCAATCTCTGCAGGACCCCCTGGGCCCAGGTATTTTGGCTCTGTTGTTCTCCTTGTGGAGTTCCTGTCCCCTCCAGGTCTTTCTGTCACCCTCTTCTTCCATAAGGATTCTGGCACTCTGCCTAAAGTTTGGCTATGAGTCTCAGTATCTTCTTCAGTACCCTGGTGGGTAGAGTCTTTCAGAGGTCCTCTGTGGAAGGCTCCTATACTGTTCCTTGTCTTCTCCTACTTCCAATGTCTATCCTGTTTGCCCTTCTGAAAGAGAATTAAGCATCTTTCTTAGGATCCTCCTTGTTTTTTAGCTTCTTTGAGGCTGTAGATTTTGGTATGTTTATCCTATATTATACATCTAGTATCCACCTATAATTAAGTATATATCATTTGTGAGTTTCTGCTTCTGGGTTACCTCACTAAGAATGATATTTTCTAGTTCCCACCATTTGCCTGCAAATTTCATGATTTCCTTGTTTTTAATTGCTGAGTAGTATTCCATTGTGTAAATCTACCACAATTTCTGTATCCATTCCTCCACTGAGGGACATCTAGGTTGTTTCCAGATTCTGGCTATTACAAATAGAGCTGCTATGAATGAGGTTGAGCAAATGACCTTATTGAGTGGTGGGGCATCTTTTGGGTGTATGCCTGGGAGTGGTATAGCTGGATCTTTAAGGTAGCACTATTCCTAACTTTCTGAGGAAGTGCCAGATTGATTTCCAAAGTGATTGGACAAGGTTACAGTCCCACCAGCAATGGAGGAGGGTTCCCCTTTCTCCACATCCTCTCCAGCATGTGGTTGTCACTTGAGCTTTTTATCTTAGCCATTCTGATGAGTGTGAGGTGAAATCTCAGTGTTGTTTTGATTTGCATTTAATAAATGACTAAGAACATTGAGCATTTCTTTATGTGTTTCTCTGCCATTCGATATTCCTCTGTTGAAAATTTTCTGCTTAGCTCTGTACCCCATTTTTTAATTGGATTACTTGGTTTGCTAGTGTTTACTTCTTTAGTTCTTTATATATTCTATATATTAGCCCTCTGTAAAATGTATGGTTGGTGAAGATCTTCTCCCAGTCTGTAGGCTGTCATTTTGTTCTGATAACAGTGTGCTTTGCTTTACAGAAGCTTTTCAGTTTCATGAGGTCCCATTTATTATTTGTTTATCTTAGAGCCTGTGCTGTTGGTGTTCTGCTCAGAATGCTTTTATTGACCAGCAGAGGTTAGCCATACAACAGGGACACTTACAAGCAAAGTCCATTAAAAAGATAGAACTTGAAAGTGTTAGTATATATAAATATTTTAAATACCTGGGGTTTATAATTCATTCAACTTCACAAGAAGTATAGATGACAAAAGTAATCTGCATAGTGACAAATTCTAACATTCAGAAGTAAAGAGGGAAAAAAAGTTCAACAAGTGACATTAACGAGGATCCTGTCACAATGGACAAGCCAGAGAGTTCTGCACCCATTGCAAAGACTGCTGAAACCAAGACTAGAAGAGCCTCCACCAGACTCTGCCACCACAGGGATCTCAATGACCTGCTACACCAGGAAGCTAAATGTCTAAAAATAAGGCATCCTGTGTGGAATGTTAACCAGGAGCCTGGTTGCCATTACTTTAAAAGACAGAAGCCATAATGTATTACAGAGTAATTCAAAATGGCCCCCAAAGTTTCTCAAAGTTAACTACAAAAAAGAAAAATGTGTGTGTGTGTGTGTGTGTGTTTGTGTGTTCACATGGTCACATTATATATTCATGTTGCACATACATGTAATTATATGTATATATGTGTGTAAATGTGTAGATGTTATATATCCATACATCTGTTTCTGCTTTAGTTTCATTTGCTATGTTTTCCTTGTCTATTTTTTATAAATGGAATAAATTATTCTATTAATACTAATTAATGATAGTTATTAATACAGCAGCGATTATTCCTTAACTTACTATTTTATATATAAACAAAGACCTGTTGCATTTATTATAAACCTTATAACTCTGGACGTGGGCAAATACTAACCTTCTAAGCTATCTTGTCTCTTCCCCAACCAAAATACCCATAAATACTTGTACATGCTCCATTTGGGTGGCTTCTGCTACATCATGCCAGTCCTAAGTGAAAGTGCTCCTGGTTCACTCTAACCTATGGCATCCTGTTTCTTTCATCCTCCTTCCTCTCTCCTCCTTGTGGTCCTTCTGCCACCCCAAAGCCAGGAAACCTAAGCTCCACCTACCTCTCTCCTCTGCCCACCTCAGGCTGTAGGCAACTTTGTTAGCCAATCAGGGCTAATTTTAGAGGCAAGGCTCACACAAATAGGACAGTAAGGATCTTGGGGGCAAGCAAATAACATTTGAATACATACTAGCTCTAGATCAACCCCAACAGCTTTGTTTCTGAGTATGGGACTATACTGTGTGTGTGTGTGTGTGTGTGTGTGTGTGTGTGTGTGTGTGTGTGTACATATGTGACCTATCAGGGTTACATGTTCCAATGGTTTAGATTTTAAATGTCCCTCAAAAGTCACATGCTAAAGGCTTCATCACCAGCTCATAACACTATTGGGAGATGGTGGAATGTGCAGGAAGTGAGACTTGGGGAAAAGTATCTATATCACTGGAGGTTATGAAGGAGATGTTGAGACCACATTCCTTTCTCTCTTGTTGGATTCCAGGCCCCATGAATTAAGCAGATGTCCTCTGTCACACACCACCAGCAGTCCAAGAAATAGACCAAGCAACCATGAACAGAATCCTCTAAGACTGGAGCAAAAATAAACCTTTCCTTTCTATAAATTGATGGTCTCAGGTATGTTCTCACAAAGATGAAACTCTGACTGACACAGATACACATGTAAAACAGCTTTCTCTCTAAAAGTAACAGATTTGTTAACAAATGGATGTTTTCTGTGCAGTCTCTTGGCATCTCTCAACATGCTAGAAGCATCCCACTGCTGACACTCGGCACGCTTATCAAACATCCACAGGGGACACTAGTCTGCCAACTGTACTGGAATTTGACTGGGGTCTTTCTCCAAACATCTTTCTGTTGAACGTATCAGACTGAGTTGGGAGCTATGTTCTGGGAAGGCATTTAGAATATGAATATTCAGACATTGTTAGCCAGAAAGGTATTCTGATACATATGTCTGTCAGCACTTCCTAGAAGAAGGGACAGAGTTGCCAGAAAATGCCAGCTGCTAATCTGGGACTTAGCGGTGACTTAAAGTGAAGCCAGGGTCTTCCTTAAGTGACTTAAGGAAGCCAGGTCTATTCCTGTCACCTTTCCTGTCCTGCCCCTACTATCTCCTGTGCCTGTCACTTTCTTCCTGCTCACTGTCCCTTCCACCTACTTTTTCCCCTGCTCTTTCTACTTACTTCCTGTCTTCCCCTGATACCTTCTTCCTGTCCCCTGTCCCTAACATCTTCTTCCACACTTTCTTCTCATCTGTTCTCTTTTCCTGTTTTCCTGTCCTCTTTCCTCCCTTGTCCCATAACCTCTTCCATCCTTTTTGTTCTTCTCCACTTCTGTAACCTAATTTACTTTCTCAAATTCCTTTTCTTTCCCAGTTCTTCTATGTTCACCTAATTGTTCTAAACTCTAAATTCGAAGAATAATGAGAACAAGCTCTTCGTGTCATTCAGACCCTTACATGTGTTCTGCTGCACTGTCATTTTATAGCTTCTTATTTATTTTTAAATGATTTCTTGCCCATATATAATGTGTTGACCATTTTCAAAGGCCCTCACACCTGTCATGTCATATGCCCTGCATACCACCTCATCAGCAATCAAACACGCTTATTTCTTCATGACTTGTGTTCACATGGAAGGAATATCAACTTTGAACACTGTCCTCTGTTTAGCATCCATTCAGAAAATTCACAGAAAATTAGCTACCTCCCCTCAGCCTTAATTTAAATGTTTCTAACCATTAGCAATGCAATTTTCAAAATGAGGTTCACATGATACACTTAATCCCTAGAACCTACATTCCCAGCTGGGATTGTGGAGAGATAAGCTCAGACACTACAGGACCAGAAGATGACTGACAGCTCCAGTCTCCATCAGCACTTCACAGCTGGCAAAAACATATCCACGAGTATCACTTCAGCTTTAGGAATGACACTCGGCGGAGGGCGTGAGTGCCTTTCACTGCTGTGGGCCTTCTGCTCCCACCTCACCTGGCAGGCAGGCAGCAGCGTTTGCTAAACCCAGACTGCAGCCTCCAGCAGTGGACCGTACTTGGACGCACTGCTAATGATGCACCAGCTGACACATCGCTCCGTAAAGTCAAAGTTTCCCAGTGGAAACCTCAAAATGGTGCAAAGGCGAAGTGGAGTCACGACTGAGAGCCACTTACACAAGGAGTTTAAATTCCTTCCCCACGTCTGCCTGTTCTATTGACAAATACACCTCTTTAATCTCTCTCTACCAGGCCTCTCTCGCTTTGTGGTCAAGAGGCCACTTTATTAGACTTTCTTTTTTCATCCATCGGTTGTAAGAAAGGTTACGGGAACCAATACCTCACAGCCCGTATTAAATGGACATACTGCCAGGGGGAAAAAAAAATTATATAGTCAGTCTTGCTAAATTAGTTTACCTAAAATTGTATGTGTGAGTGATTTTAATCAAAATCTAATTTCCCCTCTTTTTAGAGTAACTGAAATGAGATTTTTCTAATTTACTTTTCGCGGTTCAAGTCTCTCATAATTCTTCTATGGTCGTGACAGCGCCGTGAACGCGTCGGCTGCTACAAAGCATTAAAAAAAAATTAGATTTTCAAATTGATGTGC
Organism: Psammomys obesus; assembly: GCF_907164565.1. NCBI lineage: Eukaryota > Metazoa > Chordata > Mammalia > Rodentia > Muridae > Psammomys > Psammomys obesus. Next base: position 6,085,802 of record NW_026596143.1, on the reverse strand, counting down.
TAAATTAAAAATGTTTAATGTTTCTCATCAAAAGGCACTGCGTGTGCCGGGGCCTCCGGTACAGTTAAAGGCGTCGTATTTTTTTCATCTGTTTCTTTAATTCACAACCCAGGGCAACTGTACTGTGGAAATTAACAAGCTCTGAGTAAAGGAATCCTTGTAAGCGCTATCCTCGGAGAAGCTTCCTTTTAATTTCCTTCCATCCCTTGGCATGGTGACCTTAAGGATGTCATAATAAAAATGGATGCCGTGCCTCGGGGTCTGCGCTTTGTTTATCTGCTTGAGGTTGTGCATGGCTGTACAGTTTTCTCTCTCCTTCTGCCCCACTTGGAGTTCACCAGATGTTATTAGGGCCCGTGAGCCTCTGAGTAATTGTAACGCTCAAGCTTGACTAGCTAATTCCAATGATTTAGAAAATCATATTACTTCTGTAAATTGGCTCCAGTTGTTATATTAAAATCCAGGTTTCTCCCTTTACTAGATGGCTGGTGCCTAGCACACGGCAGCTCGGCCTGTATCCTTGGGGCCTCAGACACAGCTGTTACAGGGAAGATGACTCAGCAGGTAAAGGAAGCTTGGGAAGGGCTTTAAGTAGCAGCCCTGTATCAACTTCCCTGAATGTGAGGTTTTTGTCCAAGCAGTGTGTTAGAGGTCCGGATTGTGCCTTGTGAACATAAACTTTATTTCTGAGATAATGATGCATAGCGAATCCGGTTCTCAGGCAAAGCCCAATTAGGGACAAGGCAGGTAATCGCTTAGGCCACGCCCATCTACATTACTACTTGTTAAAATTGTGAAGAGAAAGCAGGTTCATAGAAAGCACTGACACAGCAGTGCCTTTCCTACGAGCTTCTTCGGTTGGGAGAACATCACAAACTGGCGTCTCCGTGACTGGGCCTTAAAGCAGAACAGCACTAGGACAGATAGTAGGATCATAGCAGAGGCAGCATGGGTGGGGTCTTGAAGAGGGAGAGAGCTGGTCAAATCCTAGAATACTAGGAGACTTGGGGCATAGACAAGGGGCCCCTCGAGGGAGAGACAGGCCTTTCAGTTCCAGAAAACAAAGCAGGTTTCTGAGTCATACAGGTTCACAGAGCATGATAGTGGAGCTCCCAAGTTATCTAGGTTCCCATGTGATATAGGCTAGCCCCGCCTACATGCTAGAAATCAGGAAGGCTCTGGGGCAGAATGGAGCCATAGTTCAAGGTTGTCCCTTGACTAGAGGTAGGGGATATTGAGCTTCTCACAGTTACTAGTGGTAGGGAGAGAGCTGCATAGCACCCTATCAACAAAGGGGGAGAGCTGCGGGAAAGCATGGCTTGACATCTGGGAGAGGATGTCCCAGGGTCTGTAATCTCGCAACCTTCACATGCCCTGATATCTACTTCAGAGCACCACCACCCCTACCTTATAAATATCTACCTCTGCTCTTCAGTAGAATCTCAGAGCCTGGTTTAGTTCATACAAAACCAGCAGTACTACCAGCACAGGTGTCCATCCAATACTGAGCAACCTCAGCATTCCTTCTTGATCGAGAGAAACCAACGAAGAGAAACAACAAAAGCCATGGTCCCTTAAGCCTTCAACACATCTTTTTTCTTCCTAAAGCTATAGACATATTTTTAAAATCCCATTGGTTTTCTTCCCTTTTTTCTCCTACTCCCACTGCTTTCATTAAGTGTGATCAGTTTGTTATTTTTTTTTCCTGGCTAATTTCTCTGTTCAATAAGGAGTTAAGGACTTAATGAAGAATTCAGAGGCTTTGATGGAAACCCTGGTTGCCTGTGACATCAATTATTTCCTAAGCTGCAACTCCTTCCCCTGCAGCGACTGGCATTTCCTGAGCACAACTGAAAGCCTTGAAATTGGCATGCCTGACAGAACAAGACATGAATGGCCCAAGGTCCTTCTAGATAACAGGACGAGTATGACCTGAAGGGTAAGTGGCAGGGGCAGGTGGGCTTGCCCTGTGACCCACTGTGTCCAAAAGATCCACCTCCAAAGAATCTCTTTCCCTTTCAACATGAGCTTGTACCTCAAACTGCAGTGGGATAAAGAACTAAAACTTAAAACTGTTCTAAATGTGAAGATGAAGCTCACAGGGACTTTGGGGTCTGGCTTGTTTGCTGATGCTTACTGCAGGGACCTCGGGATTCAGCTCAGTCACTGGTGCTCATGTAGGAAAAAAGAGCATTCAGGAAAATATTACATTTCATCACTGTTTAAAAATCACAAATATCGTCTAGCTTGGATGTTAAATCATAAGCACATGAGTTAAACTTTACCTGGAACCAACAAATTTCACAGAGCAATGAGAGTTTCCCAAAGAAATACAATAAATGAATATAGATAAGTGATGTCTTACAGGAATTGACTCACAGGAAGACTAGGAACAAGATGGACAACCAAATAAATGTGTGTTATAATTCAAAGGATAAAAACCAGGATCGTTGATGTCTAGGGGTATTTGAAGCTACACAGTTCTTTCAAATGCACTGACTCTGTCTTTTCAGAATCTTTGTGATCTAGTGAGATCCTCAGTGAGTTAGATGATGTCAGCTCATATTGCTAAGGACAAATCTGCCTTATTCTAGCAACTGACTCAAATACCCATTCTTATTACAAGCACCTTCCCCAACATACTTAGACATGATGTTTTACCAGCTATCTGGATATCCCTTAGCCCAGTCAAGTTGACATGCAAAATTAACTATCACATAGGCCATCATGGCAATGGAGGTATTCATGAAGCTGTCTGAAGGAATAAATTGTATTTAAGCACTTTAGAAACACACACTGATGTATGAACAATAAAAGTTAATTACATATCATTCTGATACATTCACACAAAGATCTATATTTGGCAAAACATCCTGGTAACATTTTGTTAGCCTAGCATATTTACTATGCCCATTTGAAAGTAATAAAAAATGGCATTTCTGAAAAAGTATACCATAATTCAATCTATTCACGACCCTGTTCTGTGAGCACAAACCAGGGAGATCTCACATAAATCCTGAGGAAATGTTCTGCCTCATAAAGTGCTACTGACTGTTAGGTCAGATGGGTGAATAGAGAATGCATTCTACCCAATAATGCCACTATAGTCACAAACATGCATGAGCCAGCGTCACTAGACTAGGAACCATGCACTCAAGTTCTGTCATCACAACATCCAACCTCCCAACTGAAAATGGTGAGATAGTGTGGGAAAATTAACATGGCAACCCAAAGTCAAACATTAGGACCTGCATGCTGTCTGCCATATGAGCTGTCTGTAGTCAGATCACTGCACTTTGTGCTTTCTTTTAGGTCCCTTTTATTTCTGCATAAATCTGTACATGTTTATGATACACAGTGATATATTTTGGTACTTCTTTATATTAGGTGGTGATCAACTCAGGATAATTAACATCAGTTATTTTTACCTTTATCATTCCTTAATTATGAGTACATAGAAAATCCTTTTTTGATTTTTGTATCTTCATCCTGCTTTATGATAGACTTCTAGAATAGTCTACACATTGACTAATATTCCCTTATATCCCTGTCTTGCCTCTGACTCTCTCTAAGATATGGTTGCCACTATTCCATTCTCAACTACTGTGAGATCAATCTTTTTAGATTCCACATATGAGGGAGAACAGACTATGTTTGTCTCCTGCCTCTGGCTTACTTTGCTTGGCATAACATCCTTGGGTCTTTCCAAGATGCTAATGGCAGGATTCTGTGCTTCTTCTTCCTGAATAGTATTCTATTGTATGCATGCACCACATTTTCTTTACCTATTCACCTGTTGATGGATGTTTAGTTGATTCTGTATCCTAACTATTGTGAATCTTATGGCAATAAACACAGGGTTTCCAATATCTGTTTAGCATGTCAACTTTATTTCTTTGGGGTGATGTTACTACTGTATGTTTTAGTATATCAAGTAATCACTATACTGTTTTCCATAATGGTTATAATAGTTTACATTCCCACCAACAGCTTGCCTTTTCTTTACATCTTTCCCCATGCTCCTAGATTTCAATCTGCAGCAAATAATTCTGGAATAACAGAGAAAGCTGCTGTGTGGAGCAAAACCCCCCACTGTCTTCAGTATTCTTGCCACACAATGATGCTGTCTGCTCCCTTCTGCTCTTTCATATAACAACTACACATGCTGTATTTTTTTTTTCCTTTCTAAAGTCTAGCGTGTGCATCTATGCCCTCTGTGGGCCTGTTTTGTAGATGGGCCCTAATCATACAGAGCAAACTTCCATCCTTACTTGATAGTGACACAGAGAGAGAATGTAATTTTCTTCCCAACTTAGCTCCAAAGCAATCAGTTGACAAGTCCAGATCAGACCCCTGTGGTAGAGTGAAATACAAAGACTCTCTAGGTAGCAGGTGTTTCCTTTTTAATGACAGCTTAACTGGTGAAGTATTGAGCAGAGCACGGCCATTTCTCCCTGCTGTTTGCATTGGGCTGGAAGCCAGAACAAATCTGCCTTAGTGACATTTCAGGTCAGACTATTATATCAGGAATTTCCTACACAACAAATATATTGTGGAAAGGCTGCCCCCGCCTGCACATATGTGACTGGATTAAAAGAAAGAAAAAGAAAAAGAAAAAGAAAAGGAAAGGATGAATCCAGGGGAATGAGGTTCCTCAGGGCTGTGTAGTCTATGATGAAGCTGCAAGGTGGCTAATAGAACAGCATCGAGTTTATCTGGGTATATTGATCCATGTTCTCGCATGAATGGAGAACAAGTAGAACTGTGGAATTGTGTTTCAGACGGCCAGAACTTATCCTTTCATTCCTTCATTCAGTAGATTCAAGTCACTCAGCTATTTAAGTGGCCAAGAAGCCACTCAGCTGTGGCAGTACCTGAATGTTTCCACCCCCAGGTTCCACCTACAGTAAGTCTGACTGATTGGGAATGACACAAACCACGCCTCTGCACAATACATAAATCCTTTTTCTACTTATGCTGCAGAGGAGGCTTTCCTGATGTGGTTGGGAGTGAGGACATGTAAAAGAAAACTGGTTTTCCCTCTCATTGGCTAGGGGCAGGATTTCATGCTCCCTGTCTTCTCCAAGTCGGGGTTTTGTGACACCATGGTAGGTCAACCAAGCTCCAAGGTAGGTCTCACACCAGGAAGTAGTTAGGCAACACAAACTGGACTCCATGGGTCTAAGGAAAAAGAGAGTGAGAAGATAACATTGGGGAGTATGGAGGAGCTGTGGGAATAGGGGGAATATGATCAAAACACAGTGTGTACAGTTCTCGGGAATCAATAAAATAGTTTTAAAAGAAAGACTTAAAAGGAAATTTTAATGAAAAAATTAAAAACAAAGCACAATGTTTTCAGTGTAGCAGCCACCATGATCCACAGATTAGGAAATAAGGCATGTTAGGGAACACCAGGAGAAAAGGAAGGACCTGTTAGAACCGGAACAAGGTTCTTTGTAGAAAAATCTTGAAAACGAAGACATAAAGCACAGCCTTGGCTACTTCGGTGAATCATCACACATTTTGACAAGAAGTGTTGGCTTTTGCTGTGAGGTGAAAGTTATTATCAGAAGTGGCATGGTATTTCTCTGAATAAGCCAAGAGACGGGAAGATGAGGCTCAGATGGGAAGAAATGGTGCAGAAAGAGGGTTAGGGAGGCTAAAGAAAGAGCTGTGTGAGATGGTATAGGCTTATATTGAAGGCTTGGGCGAAGGAATCATGAGTTCAAGGCCAGCCTGCTCTACACAGTGAGACCCTATCTCTCTCTCTCTCTCTCTCTCTCTCTCTCTCTATATATATATATATATATATATACACATATACGTATATACATGTTTATATTTATATATGTGCACGTGTTTATGCATATATATATATATATAGAGAGAGAGAGAGAGAGGAGGATATAGGATATGGTTTAAGGAATAAAAAGGGTAGAAATGATGTTGGGATACAGGGAGAAGATTCTAGATGACAGCATCTCTAGAAATAGTAAGCTTGACAGCACAGGTTCAAGCTAGGTAATGCCCTAGCACTGAGAGGATGAAGTGGACATGGTCTCCCATCCTTAACCGAAGTGCTATCTCTACTTGACAACTACTTGCAAACAAAATATTAGTTTTCTGCAATGGAGTCTCACCGGATATATAAACTCCAATCAACCAATCCATTGCAAGTGCCAATGGGGCCTGATGGAACACTCAGGAGTTAAAATAGCAAAGAAGAGCCCGGAAAAATAAAAGACATAAGAAAGACTTACAGCACAAGAGCTTGTTGCCTGACACACTGGGATGGTCCTATATAGATGGGAAAGGAAGGGAGAAAGCAGAGAAAACTTACTGAACTCTGCTGTTGATTCCTTTAGTGTCCAGAGAGAAGGTAGAAAAGCCCCCTCCAGACAGACACAGTGGTGACAGAAAACAAGCAGCTGTGTGCAAGAAAGAGCTGGACTTATAAGATAGGCTCTAGTTGTTTCGTTGTGTTTTGTCTTGGTTTGGTTTGAAATAAGGTCTTGCACCATAACCATAGCTGGTCTGGCATTTACTAGGTAGCCCAGGCTGGCCTCACATTCATGGGCGATCCTCCTGATACAGCCTCCCAATGATGGGATTATAGGCATGCGTCTCCATGCCCTCCTGTAAAATAATCCTATACAACTTATCAATTGTGGACAGAAAAATTGAGACTAGGGAGATGAAAGTGGAGAACTGCTATACTGAAGCTCATCATAATGTGTATTATGTTATTATGCTATGTATTATGTTATTATATTATATAATATATTATATAATATGTAATATGTCATATTATGTATATTATGTTATTATATTCTGTTAGCTTATATTAATGTAGTAAGATGCTGGTTGTCAGGAGGATAATGTCAGATGATCTGCAAGCCACAATCTGAGAAGCTACCAAAATGTTCAACTATATTTAGCCAAGTGAAATTCGTGGATTTAACTCAAGAGAAGAAATGTATCACAGGAAAGTCTTAAACTTAAAAAGCACCCATGGGTGGGTTTGACTTGAAAACAGGGGTTCTAAAGAGAGGCAATGAAAAGTAATTACACAAATCCAAAGAATGAATGTTCTAAGTCAGCACACAGTGAGGTGTGCCATTGAGTCTGATGAGTCAGATTGTCCTGAGAGGGGGGTATCAGCTAAATCAACATAGAATGGATCTGTGGGTAGATACTGAAAATCCTTGAAAGATAAAGAGTCTTGAAATTAGCAATATGCCTACCCTAGAAGTATAAGCATGTGAGTGATGGCCAACACTAGGTTATTGAAGATGAGGAAGAGGCTATTTTAATGAAGTTGGAGCTTCATGTCTGAAGTAAAGAGGACATCAAGGATTTGTTGGGTCAAAGAGAGCTGGCATGATGGAAAGGTAGGGGTTCAGTCTCCCTCAGTGGCCTTCAGGATGACTCATGCACACTGTGAAAAATGAAAAAGAAAACTATATTTTTGCACAAAATACCAGGACTTCATTTTATGATGAATGTTTAAAGGCTTCAGGCTATTAAGGTCAGAGCAGCCTCCTATGTTTCTAGGCAAAGCTAGAAACTGATTATTATAATTTGATTCCCATGTCATTCTTCTTTTGGGATAAGATGTGCTGTCAAATAAAATGAATATCTGTTCTTTTTAGCCATCATATTTTTACTGTAAATTAATAATTTTCCATTATGTTTAACATTTCAATATCTCATGAACTTTCTATCCCAAGTCTTTGACCACAGCTGAGTAGGGTCATCCACAAGAAACCCAGATCAGGTTTTTAGGTTTGGGCAACTATATCAGGAGCTTGTCTATAGACATTCCAGCAAGTTCACATCTGGAAGTACCCCTTAGGAGACAAACTCATGACATAGTTAATTAACTGACAAGAATAGTCAATCCTATGTGAAATCACAGTGCTCATTTTTTAGCAAATTGAAGATTCAGGAAATTTCAGTCAATGTATAAATGGAAATAGGCAAAATTTCAAATTCATATTGGAGTTTTAGAAATCCAATCTTTCATGTATATACTGAAAGAGAAGCATAATACAGGATGTTTAGAGTATGTGTTCTGCCAGGAGCAGTGGCCCACACCAGTAATCCCAGCACTCAGGGAGGCAGAGGCAGGAGGATCTCTGTGAGTTCAAGGCCAGCCTGGTCTACAAAGCTAGTCCAGGAGAGCTAAGGCTACACAAAGAAACCCTGTCTCAAAAAACAAAAACAGAAAAACAAACAAACAAACAAACAAACAAACAAAAAAGCACATGTTCTCAGGTTAGATTGTATAGGTTCAAATCCAGCTCTTACATTTATTTGCTGTGTGACTTGAAATAGTATCCTGATGTTACTTTATATCTCTTCAGGAAAATTAAGTTAATAATACTATTTATTTCACAGAGTTAGGTGAATTACTATTTTAAAACACTTAAATTAGCATATCCACCTTAAAAATAGAACTAATTCTAGCCATAGGTCTTAGAAAAATCAAGCTGAAACTAGTCCAAAGAGCCCTTCTTGCTAGCTAAGCTTTCGTAGTGCTGGGAAGTACTATTCCGGTTACTGGGAAGAGGGGATGGAAATCAAGTCTTATTTACCCAGTGTGAAGCTTCAACGCTATAATATGGCTACCCCTGTAAGATATTCTCCATATGGTATAGGATATTCTCAGTATGGCGTACTAATGATAGAAATGCTGTGAGGGTGAGCAACCGTTTTTTAGGTTATATTTAAGGTCTACTCCACAGGAGGGAACTCATATTATAAAACTGGCTAAGAACCTGTGACAGAGAAGGTCATATGCCCTAGAAAAAAATTGCTACTATTATTTTGCTGAATGAATATAATATCAAGCTGCCTTCTGAACACTTAGCCTTATACATATAATACAGGGAAACTTCTTACCACAGTTTATCGAGAGGACATCAGTAACACAGAGGCTAACAACGGGTCAAAGGGCAGGGTATCTACCTATGGGATGCTTAACCACAAAGTGGACATCTGTAGCACATCATATCCCCCCAATGCTCAGGCAACATAGTAGAAGAGGAGGTACAAAGATGGGAAGATCCAGAGGTCAGAGAGGGCTGGGGTGAAACAGCGTCTTCTGCATATTACAGGGCTGACGCATTCATGAACACTGAGCAGTTGTGGCTGCCTGTATAACATCTGAACAAAATCAAGCCAGTAAATATTCTATCGAGGGCAAGGGAGGTTCAGGAGATACCCATCACCAGCTGAGAGCTGCTGGTAGTTGACTGGGGAAGGAAAGTCAGTTTTCTTCAGGGCTATGGCCCTTATAGGCTGTTCACTTCACTGGATGGTCCTAACTCCCCATCAGCATATGGATATCATTAACTGGACTTGGTGGATTATTAAGGAAGAAAAAGTTGGGGGGGGGTATGCTACGGAGATTTCAGAAGTTGGAGGGGGCAGTGAGGTCGGTTCAATCAAAATGCATCATATGCAAAAAGACTAGATAAACGAGTCCTTAGTGACCCCAAGGAGGCAGAGCAGCTATGGTTCTCACAAACCGCTGGTAGGACAGTTGGATGATGCAACCACTTTGGAAAATACACTGGTAGCTTTTGAATAGTTAAATACACACTAACCAGCAATCTCATATACCTACATAATAGGCCCTTGAGAAATAAAAACATATGTCCACATTAAAAAAAAAAAAACTGCTACTTTATTCATTATTGCCCCAAACTGGAGGCAAATCAAATGCCCTTCACTTGCTGAATGGATAAACAAACTGTAGTAGATCCATATAATTGAAAACTGTTTGTTCAGCACTAAAAAGGAACAAACTATTGACATACTCAGCAATACAAATGAATCTCAAATGTATTGTGCTGAGGAAAAGCAAGCCAGACGCTGGCAGCTTTCTACTACACAATTGCGGTGATATGACTTTTGGGAAAGGTACAACCATGAGAAACGCCAATCAGCATTGCTAGCGGCTCAGGCACAGAAGGTCCCTGTGCACTAGCATGAAGAAACATGGGCCCTATGAGCTGTTCTGTGCCTTGATTACATTACGGTGATGGGACACAATTGTATGCGTGTTTTTTTTTTTAATTGTGCCCCTGTGTACCAAAAATACTACATTTTACCTTTATATTTTACATCTACATTTACCATTTAAAAATATGTACAGTGGGAGAGGATAGAGGAAATTAGTGAGAAAAGAGTAGGAAGAAGGATTGAAGGGTGGGGTGGAAAGTAAAGGAGGAAAATAAGGTAGGAAATGAGGTTGTAAGAAGACAACGCCTGGTGAGACATTGGCACTATACAAACAAACAAAAGCTTAATATTTCATATTTGAAAGTTCCATTCAATCGCAAAACAATGTTGTGTAACAAATATTGATAGTATTATTAACTTATAATCATTTATTTTATGTAGATTCTAGGTTTAGTGGCTACATATGTAATTCATGTTCTTTATAGGGGAAAAAAAACAGAAGTTCTAGATAAAAGAAAACGAAACACCCTAATTTTATTGTCTGAACATAACCACAGGTGAAAGCTAATTAATAGTTTTCCAAGTGTTTGCAAGAGGGATCGACTACTTCAAACTTTAAGAAGAAAATTGGCATGGAAAATGGTTTCTTCCTTACCTTTTGTCTTGAAACTGCTTTTCCCTTAGGAATACATTATTTAAAACAATGGATAGGCATCATCACTTTTGACAGGTGCTAATTTACACCGCCAAGTCTGTTGCTGAACACTTAATTTGGTTCCAATTTTTTGGTAAGATGAGCCAGGCTTTGTAGAATGTCTTTGGTACAGTTATCATTGTGCATACAACATTATTTCTTTGTAGCAAATGCCTAGAATGAGAATTACTGTATTGACAAAAATGTACATTAAATGGCATTTCATTCAGACTGCCAAATTGCTCTCCAGAAGATTACATAATTTACTTACAGCAGCTGTGAAAAGAGTTGGGGCTGTGTTGGGTGGCCTTTTCTTTGGAAATCTAAAACGTCTTTCTTCTTAATAATACTGTGTATTATAAACGTTTTTTAATTAAAAGATTAGTAAATCAACTTTAAATACTACTAAAATGTGCTGATTTTTTTTACTGGAGCTGAAGTATTATAAACATAATTAGGATGGCAAGATGTCTGAGCATTTAAAGTTGAGTTTTGACTAATTACCTTTGAATTTCACCTCCATCTTTGGCTGGCTACTTTGGAAAGGGGCGACTTCATTTTGTGTGTAAAGATATTCTCTCGAAAAGCGGTAGTGTTCAGAAAGAATGTCTCTGGAACATTCCGTTGTGACACTTTGAAATCTTGGTTTGTTGCTCAGCATATTTATAAGCACAATGCTGTCATTGTCACTTTTTGTCAACTTGACACAAACCTAGACATAATTGGGAAGAGGGACTCTCAAGTGAGGAATTGCCTCCATCATATTGGCCTGTGGCATGTCTTTGGGCATCGTCTCCATCACTAACTGATGTCGGGTGGACCCAAGCCACTGTGGGCCTTACCAACTCTGCACAGGGAGGCCTGGGCGGTTTTAGAAGATAGCTGAGCGACCTAGAGGGAGCAAGCCAATAAGCAGCATGCCTCCACTGTCCCCGGTTACAAGGTGGACTATAAAATGGAAGATGAAAAAAATCCTTTCTTCCCCAAGCTGCTTTTTGTTCGCCGTGATGAATACGAGCAAGAATAGTGGCCTCTCCTTTTCATTATAGGAAATAACCATGAGGAAATGATAGCCTGGGATTTCCTGCTAAAATGGCCGACTCGAAGATTGCTCATGTGACCTGGTTAAGAAAAAGTGTCGGTGTAAGAAAGTAGAGACTCTGTTCTCTTGAGACAAAGGGGAATAGCCTTCAAAATACTCAATTGCCAAACTGCTTTAAAATGTGCTAGGGAGACACCGCTCCAGCCAGAGGGCAGGTCTGAGGAGAAGGAAGCAGGAGCCTCATCCAAAGGCTAAGCCCAGAGACCCTGGTGAAGAGACAGTCAGTGGTGGGTTCGGGAGGAGTCCTGATGCGGTAGAGAGGAATTCCGTTTTGTCACTCTGACTCACAGGACGATGGCTGAGCACTATCTTGACTGTGCCCATTGTTAAACCAGAGCTACTCTAGGAGGCTGAGAACAGGGACACCTAAATCAGGAAGCCTGATGTGACTTGTCCCAGGGTGAGAGAAGTCTGGCAGATAGCTATGGAAAATATAAGGGCTGGGGGTGAGAGCTGGAAAATTCAGGGGGCAAGGGCCCAACTCAGGTAGGAAAGGGACACGAAGAGGTGAATCCACAGCCGACCTCAGCGACTAAGCACAACCTTGACTTTTGATAGCCTTGATCCTCGGGTCAGGGAGTGAATCAACCCTGCAGCCCCCCATTAGCGGCAAACTACTAAGGATTCTAAAAACACTTATCAATCTACAGCTGTATTGCACAGGCAAGGGAGAGAAATACCTGGCCCACATAGGGAGCTGGGGACGTGCAAAGAAAGGCCCTCTCCTATACATACCTCGGTGGCAGATGTTTCCTCGCAGGCTCAACCCAGGACCTAGAAGTAAGCACCCCCTAGGGTGAGGTCTCAGAAGGGTGGGAAAACACGCCAAGTCCACAAGCAGCAAAGCAAAACGTGGCCAGCAGAGGGCGATGCTACACAAAGAAAGAAAGCCCCTGGCGTGAACTCAGCTCTGGCCGACCTAGTTGTGTTCTGTTCCGGATCTTGCTCATTCCAGGGGAAATCTTTTCTCTTCCCACTCTGTATTCTCCTGTTTCATAATCTGTCTCTTTTCTTCTCCTTTCCATGCCTTGTTTACTTACTAGTTCCACATCACCCTGAATAGTTTTTACTTCATAACACACTCTACATCATTAATTTTGCCATCGTCTATGTGATGTTAATTAGGGATATATTAGTGAGTTTTAACTAATTGTACTTTATGTCTCTCTCAAGAGCAACTTGACGTTGCTGGCATAGCAGTTTCTTTTCTCTCTCCTAAGTACTACAAGGGTTTAAGGCCTCGAGATTTGTCTGCTCAAGAAGATCTTGAAATAAAACCAAATAAGCACACTTCCAAATATGTACATTTCAACACAAAACATCAGGACATGTATGCAAGGCAAAAATGACTCCTCGAAACCACAGTTTCCCCTTTCTCCCCTCCTCCCAACTTTGCCCCTCTCCCCCTAAATCCACCCTCTTCCACCTCAATTATGTTGTCTTAAAAAAATTCATACCTCACTGGCAAGAACATCAACAGACTGAGATCAATGGATAAAAGTTAATTTATTTAGCAAATAGAAGCCAAAAACAATTCCGTGTACCTGTTCCAATATCTGAAAAGCTAGACTTGAAACCAATACTAATTAGAAAAGATAAAGAAGGTTACTACAGATTAGTATATTAGCATAGGAAATAGCTCATCAAAAAGATACAATAATTATAAATGTATGTTGCTGAATGTTGGGGTTCCCAACTTCGTAAAACAAAGACTGATGGGAATATCCATGTTTCCTATCCCAGTCTCATTCTCAGCTAGGTCAGCCAAATTAGTAACCAGCAGAGAAATTAGAGTTACACTATGCTATAGATCAAATGAGTTTAACAGATATCTACAGTATATCTCACCCCAAAAATACAAAATACACATTCTTTTCAGCAATGCATGGAACCTTCTCTAAAATAGGCAAGACTCTTGTCTACAAATAAGTCTTAAAAAATATAAGATGTTAAAGTAACTTTTAGGGTTGTGCTAGATCATAATAGAATAAAGTTAGATACAAAGAGCAAGAAGAAATACAAAAATTATATTAAAATATTACAAAGGAGATGTAAAAATACAATCTTGAATGTCCAGTATATCACAGAAAATCTTAACTTTTTTCCTAACATAAAATAAAAATAAATGCAGTTTATCAGAATCTTAGGAAACACCTAAGACAGTAATAAAAATATATATGCCTATATATTAAAGTTATATATATATATATATGTGTGTGTGTGTGTGTTTATCTTTAAAATAATCATAGAGTATAACAAATAACCTAATGATGCAACTTAAGGTTTTACAAGAACAAGCCAACCCCAAAACAGTAGGTGGCAAAAAACAATGAGACCAGTGTTCTTTTTTTGTCAACTAACACAACCTATGACCATCTGGGAAAGGGGAGTCTATACAGAGAAGATCCTATTATCAAAAATCAAAAAAAAAAAAAAAAAAAAAAAGTTCTCACCCCAAAGAAATACAAGTAAAACTTTATTCTGAAACCAAAATTATAGTACACCGTCACCCTGAAACAAACATTTAGGTCTACCCAGTATAATATTCCAACAAGGAAGTAGTTTCGTGGAGGTTTTATAGAGGAAAAAAAAAGAAAGCTGTAAATCAAGGCAATAAATTAGTGTATTTTAAAAATACATTGATTTAAATGTCAGAGAAGTGGGCTACAGCAAGGCGGGGGAGTCACTTCTACAGTCTCAGATGTGAATCAGAGAGGGAGACGCAACCTTTTCCTACTGGCCAAAAGTGTGACCTAATATGTAAAAGACCCTAAAGAATACACTAGAGAAAAAGTATCTGACCCAATGAACAGTTGTAGAAAAGCAGCAGTATGCAGAACCCACAGCTTTTTATTAAACTAAGCCAATAGCAAGTTAACCAAAAAATAAATCCTTTCTCATTTATAATAGCTTCAAAAGAAACTGAGGAATAAACATAACCAAACAGGTAATAAATCTCTATAATGGAAACTTTGAAACACTAAAGAAATTGAAGAAAACTCTAAAATAGGGAGACACCATCCATGCTCCCGGATTGGAAGGACTAATATCATAAAATGACATTGCTGCTCAAAGTAGACTACAAATTCAGTGGAATCCCCATAGAAATCCCAACAAAATTCACTCCAGAGCTAGACAAAACAATTCCAAAGTTAACATGAAAGCATAAAAGACAATAAATAGTCTAAGAAAGATAGCACAGAGGATAACACAATACATGAGCTCAAATTAAACTACAGAACCATTGTAACAAAAACTACGTTACTGGGGTTGGAGGGGGAAGACACATAGACCAATGGAACAAAATAAAGGACTAAGATCTAAGGCCACGGAGCTTATTTAATTAAGATATCTAATTACTTATAAAGCCATCAAAAAAACATTCACTGGAGAAAACCTCTCTTTAACAAAATGGTACTGAGTAAACTGAATAGCCACAGGTCAAAGAATGAACATAGATCCATATTGCTCAGTGTTCAAAAAAAAATCAATTTAAAGCTATCAAAGACCTTACTGAAAAGCCTGAAACTTTAAAACAAGCATGATTGGGAGGGGACAAGGGAGAAAGCTACAGCCGGGATACAAAGTGAATAATCATTCAAACCACTACCACACCACACTGTTCACAGGTGCTAAAGAATAGAAGTAGCCATGAATAGATGGATGGAAAAAGGAAACATGGTACTTTGCAGATAGGAAGAAAAATGAAATGATATTTGCCAGAAAATGGGTGTAACTAGAATTTACTAAGAGAAATAAGTTTTTCATAAGATTCCCTGCACTCTGCCCAAAGTTTGGCTGTGAGTCTCAGCATCTCAGCTTTGATACCCTGCTGTGTAGAGTCTTTCAGAGGCCCTCTGTGGTAGGCTCCTGTCCTATTCCACGTTTTCTCCCTCTTCTGATGTCCATCTCATTTGCCTTTCTGAATGAAGATTGGGCTTCTTACCAGGGTCCTCCTTCTTGATTAGCTTCCTTAGGTGTACAAGTTTTAATATGATTATCCTATATTATATGTCTAATATCCACCTATAACTGAGTATTTAACATGTGTGTCTTTCTGCCTCTGGGATACCTCACTTAGGATAATCATTTCTAGATCCCACCATTTGTCTGCAAATTTCATGATTTCTTTGTTTTTAATTGCCGAGTAATATCCCATTGTGTAAATGTAACATAATTTCTGTATCCATTCCTCAACTGAGGGACTTCTGGATTGTTTCCAGCTTCAGATAGAAAGACCTAGAGGGAACAAGAGCTCCACAAGGAGAGCAACAGAACCAAATAATCTAGGCACAGAGGTCTTTTCTGAGACTGATACTCCAAACAAGGACCATGCATGGAGATAACTTAGAACCCCTGCACAGAAGTAGTCCATGGCAGTTCAGTATCCAAGTGGGCTCCCCAATAATAGGAATAGGGACTGTCTCTGACATGAACTCATGGGCTGGCTCTTTGATCATCTCCCTATGAGCGGGGAGCAGTCTTACCAGTCCACAGAGGAAGACAAAGAAGCCAGTCCTGATGAGACCTGATAGACTAGGATCAGATGGAAGGGGAGGAGGACCTCCCCTATCAGTGGACTAAGGGAGGGGCATAGGAGAAGAAGAAGGAGGGAGGGTGGGATTGGAAGGGATGGGGGAGGAAGGGGGTTAGAGCTGAGATACCAAGTGAATAAACTGTAATTAATAACAAGAAAAAATAGATTGACAAAAAAACAAAACAAAAAAAAAAGAGAAATAAGTCAAACTCAAAAAGGTACATACTCTATTTTTCTCATATGTAGAATATAAATTTAAAGAGTGTGTGTGTGTAAGCACAGGCGAGTGTGTTAGGAATTTAATTCAGGGTATACATATGACATTAAAGTCTAAAGGACTGTTGGTGGGGGATGGTGAAGAGGTCCAGCAAGTGGGAGGCAGGAAAATGAGGATGCTCAACAGAGAAGCAGATGAATAAAAGCAAAATGCAATGGCAAGAGTATGTGGGAAGTCACAGTGAAAATCATTCCTTTCCATGTTAATTTTGAATATTACTTAGGAGTATGTGATGTACGCCATACCACTGACAGGCCATGAGCCAGAAACCTGATGAAATGGTTTTCTATCTATTAGGTTAAAAAAACAAAAACTGTCTAAGTTCCTCTGATTCCGTTGGATCACATGTTTTTGCATGCCAATGAAGAAACACCATGCTAACCTACTACAGTGTCCCCTAAAGCCAATATATGGAGATATACTATATAGAATATGTGTGTATACTATATTTGTTTTATTTTCTATTTTTATTTATGTTTGTCTAAATAACATATGCATACAGACTCAATATACTGCATATTATAAATGCATATATTAGCTTCAGGGAAATAGAGTTAAATATATATATATATATATATATATATATATATATATATATATATATATATATATATATTCTGCCCAAAATATTGCTTTCTTCAAGAAGTAGCTTTGAAATAGTCTTATCCTATAAACAGGCTGGTTTCAAACTCATGTTAGTCCTCCTGCCTCAGCCTCCTGAGTGCTGATATTACAAGCTTAAACCAGCAATCAAGCCAAATATATATATAATTTTCATACTGTAGTCACTTAATAAATCCAATTAGGTGTCTTCAAGTCATCTCTACATTTATTTAAAGTATGTTTTAATCTACAGATGAGAGAGTCAATTTCATGTTCAACAGCCCCAAAGATGAGAACAACTAAATGAAAGTGAACATGCGGTTCATTCAGTAGGAAAAACTGGGTCGTTCTAGGCACTCAACCATTTTTTAAAGACAGAATTACTCCAGTAACAAATATTTCTGGGCAAAAGCTAGCCTGTAGGTTTCTAAGAATATAGTGCTTGGAAGACCTTGAATTATTTCTCTTCAAATCTGAACTTTGCAATTAATTAGATTCAAATTCATCTTATATTAATACAATTTGGAGGATTTATTTTATTTGTTAATTATCCCACTGAGATGTAAACAGGAACAGCCTGATAAGAATGCTTGTGAATGAATCCATTAATTACACACCACAGTTATGATTGCTTTTCAATTAGTATGTTAACATCCACCCATGTGTTGGGCCTTGTGTGAGGCCTTGGGAAATCATATGTTCTTGTAAAGAACACTTCGTTGCTGTGCAAAGTGGGGTGCCCTTCCTCCATGATACAAAGTGGACTGACTCATACTTGTTCATGGTAACATGACTGGACTGAAACAGGACCAAGGATATGCCTTCCTTGGCTGCTTGTTATCTTGACTACCAAAACATCCTAGTTCCATGTCCAGTGGGAAACTGATGAGCTAAAATGTCCTCTGTTTTGCAAATGATGGCACTGGCAGAATAAGAGTCACACTGGGAAGCAGGAATGAGCCAGTTCTTCTGGGCAGTTGGTTAAGTAACCAGACAGGAAAGGGTTAAGCCTTTAAGAGCTCTTGTGGTTATCTATGAAAGGCTAAAACTAGGAGGAAAGCAAGTGCTTGTCCACCTTACTCCATTTCCCCCAGACAGCGGTGGTCTTAAATCTACAAACCTGAGGACTTAAAAGAAGACCAAGAGTCAGAACACCCTGGCTCTGAGACAGAGTGAAGGAAAAATATCCTCCAAGTCCCTCCTTGTATAGGTTAGCTTTCTGTCACTATGACAAAGTGCAGAGAGACTTAGTACAGACATTTTTTTTTTAAATCATGGGTTCAGAAGTAGCCGCTCATGGTCACATGGCCCTATTAGTGTTGGCTTGTGAAAGTACAATACATCTTGGTATGAATGTATAGCAGAGAGGACTGTTCACTTAATGGTTTCTGGGAGAGGGAGAGATGGTTTGAATCACAATATCCCCTCATCTCACCCAAGATATAAAAATGCCATCTGCGGAGTGAACCTTCTGGCTGAGACTCACTCAACCCTGAACTCCAGCTGGACTGTGTCGGGGGGCTTCTGCAGTCACTTCTACTGGAGGCTGAAAGCATTTGATGTCATGGTGTCTGCTATCTGCTGCTTGATATTTTACTTAGAAGTTCCACCCCTGGAAACAGTGCGGTCCTCCTGAGGCTCTCATCAGGAACGCTGGCTGTTCGCCTCAGTGGTGCTGACCCTGTCAATTTCTGCTGGGTGTTGTAGGTACTGATTTGATTATATCACTTTCACTTGATCTCTCAATTGAGTTACTCCAGGTGTCCGCTTAATGCTGTAAGTGCCCAATTTAATCCTGGTTACTATCTGCTACTTGCTACTCATTATTTTGCCTTTGATTGATACATGTTTAATGAATCTATTCATTTCATATCAAAAGAATGGCTGTTGAAGATCATTCTGCAGACAGAACAGATAGTGAGTAGGAAAAAACAACAACAATAACAAAAAACATTATTCTGTTTTCCCTCGTTTCAGAGCAATTCTATTCCATCTCCTGCCTCTGGATATGTTTTCCTTATCTGTCCAGCATGATATGCTGCCAGTATACACACACACACACACACACACACACACACACAGATATACACGTACATACATAATCATGCACATGTACACAAGCATCCATACACATACTAAACACACAAGTGAACACTCTCTTGGCACATGCACATACCTACAAATACACATACATACATACATAAATATACACACATACACCCACATACAAACATACATATGCGCAAAATGTACATGCACATCACAAAAACATACCTCCCTCTCCTGTAGGAAGCTGAGCAAGTCATTCAACCCACTTGCCAAAAATGACTCTGCCCAAGTCAAACTTTGTATACATATATATACATATATATATCCAAAGAGCAGGAGCAGCGCTTTGGACTATATTCTCCAGCTAAATAGCTATGAAATGTGTTAAATATCTTTAGTATTGATTAGTCCAGTTCTGGGCATATTACAAACTAAAGCCGAAAATTTCTCCAAATTGTAAGCTAGAGTGAAGATCATGTATATTGATTCATCCTTAAATTAGTTCTGGAATAATATAGCTAGTTTTATACAATGTCTACTTGCAAAATAATAGCAATTTTCCACATCTGTATGTAATGTAAACTGTTAACAAAATTACACTGTAATTACTATGTGGAATCAAGGTAATTGCATACTCTTGTCCTATGGTACCTGATTTTGTATTTGATTTATGACCTGTAGCATAAATTACACAGTAATTAAGACTAGGTGTCCTGGCACAATTTAGTTATTATTCATTAGTTTACTTAAAACACGACTTTTACAAATATCACAAATATTCAACAATGATCAGTATTGAAATCTCTATGTTGGGTCAGTTGAACTCATGTTTAACTTTAAAAGAAAGTATCCTGAGGCTACATTAACCACAGCAGTGTTCAAGTGTGGCTCTCATCAAAACTCCAGTTTTTAGAAAACACACACACATACACACACACAAACACACACACACACATTTTCTATTTACTTCTGCAAATGGCTGCTCACTCCATATTTGTTCTTAGCAAGATGGTACTGTAGGTGCTACTTACTATAAAACCAATGGACACAAATAGGCCTTCCAAGCACCACCCTAAATGCTTTCCCACCATCGACTGCAATGTTTGTCACACATTGGAGCCACCTGGGGAGCTTTCAAATACTTTACAAGACTCCAAATACTTTGCTCCTGGCAAAAGAGAAAGCACAGGAAACTTTAAAACAGCCCCAAGCAGGCGGATAGCCCACCTGATCACACCCTGGCTTTGAAACACCACTAGACTAGAAACAAGATCGAAAGGTAATTGAATATCTGAAATTTGGAAAGCACTAAAGGTAACTTTAGCTAGCATGCTCAGGCAATAGTGTCAAAGAATTTTAACACTGCTGGTAATATTTCCATGATTTGTTTCCTCTGGCTGTGTCCTCCCTTGTATCTTAACTTAGTGTTTTGTTTTAATTTTATCAAAGAGTGCATGAACATACTTTTAAAAAGTCAAACAGGGTTTACGGTGGCAATCGATAGTTCCTTGTTCTGCTTTGCCTCGAACCAGTATTACAATCCTTGAGATAATCAATATTAACTCTTCCAGCTGTTTCAAATAATATGCTTAAGTGGTGATCTTGGCTTTGCAATTTGATGCCGTATCGTTCAATTTCCCATCCATCAAGCCCATTTTCCACACAAACACATGCATCTATCCCTCCCCTTAGCAAACCACAGGTTGATCTGAAGCAACAGTTAATAGTTACATTATTGCGATGGTAAATAGACATGGCTGCTGAACTTGTGCCGAAATTCTGTTTGTAACTATTTCATAAGGAATATTTGTTCAATATTGTATGTATTAGAAGTTCCTCCCCAACATCATCTCTTGTTGTAAATAAAAATGAGTGTTGAACTATATAATGTTTAGTATTTATTATTTTTTGCCCTATGATTATTATGGCAGTGTATTTTGACCTGCTATCACAAATTATAAGACACAGACACTTGTTTGATTTTATAATTGCCTTATAACCTTGGGCAGGACAGATGTTTCAACCTACACTATCTCAATAACCTCACCATCCACCTCCTACTCCCCCATTCAATGCCGTCTGCCTAAATCTTTCCTATCTGAGCTACCTTCCATACGTAATCCCAAGATACTTGCTTGCACTCTTCATCTGGGCCTTTCTATACCATTATTGGAGTCCTTCCTCCAAGCCCACGTAGTTTCTTCTCCACACCCATCATGGTGTCTTCCTTCCTCCTCCCTTCCCATCCGTCTCTTTCCTGTGATTCTTCTGTACTCAAAAGCCCAGGAACCTTAACCATGCTACTCCATTCTGCCCTGCCCAGATATAGGCCTTAAATCAACCAATCAGGTATAATGTCTTAAGCGGGTTTACAAAACAAGGATAGGTGTAATCAGGGTAGTAACCAGATCTTGAATGCATCAAAATAAAGCATCAGAATAACCTCCAACAATCATCCAACTGAAAACTAAGCCAACTTTAGAAATGAAAAAGCTATGGTGAACTGGGAGTGTTGCTCAATAGTAGAGTGTCTGTCTGTCATGTGTCTGTCTGGGTTTGATACCAAAATACGTAAGGAAAAATAAAACAAAAATTGAGCCCTTATGTACTATAATTATTTAAGCACATTGCATGTGTTATTAAAATAATTCTACCATCACTCCAATCTTGCATGGTAGCACCATTGTTTCTCTTTACGTTAAAAAAAAAAAAGGTGGAGTTGAACAATTAAGTTGCATGCTTAGCGAATGCTGAGGATGGAAACTCAGACACTCTGGCTTCTGGAAGATGACATCCCAATCATCACTCAATGGAAGTATATGTGCATTTGGACCATCGAATACACCACCCAAGCCTGGCGCACTTGCTTTGGCTTACTCGTTAGCCATCTATGCGGGACTGGACTACATCCCTCCTCACAGGAATTCTTCTTGGCACACTCTTTGTCATATCCTTTCTCTCCTGAATATCACATTGTTTCTGTTGTTGGGCAGGAAGTGAATCCCTTCCCTAGCTCAGGAGTCAGGGGTATAAGGTCAAAAGGAACTAAGTGTGTGATGACTGTCCTTGGCTTGCACAACGAATCAAGCTTTGACTTTGTGTGTTCCTCTCTTTTGCTGCTGTAGTAGATTACCACAAAACAGATATTTTGAGACACAGATTTTAATCTAACACAGCAAGAGATCATAAATCTAAATAAGCAGACAGGGAACTTTGCTACAGTGGGTGGCGGGGGTGGAGGGTGAAATCCATTTTGATGCCCATTCCATCTTGTAGAAAGCAGGTGTTTTCTATGGCCTCTTTCTATGGCCTTTGGCTCGTGGCTCCCACCCTCCCCTCTCCGCCATAGTTACATAGCTCTTCAGAATCACTCACTCACTTGCCTCTTCCCAGAAGGGCCTATGTAACTAGATTGGACCCACTTGGATGATTTAGGCTAATTGTCTCATTTGAAGATCCTTAATTGCATTTGAAATTTTCTTTTTGCTGCATATGGTAACAGTCACAGATGAGAAATCAGTCTCTCAGAGAGAAGCTACCTGAACTAGACTGAGACTCTTACTTGGAAATAATTCACCCTTAGGATTTTGAAGACGTTGATCCACTCTTTGTACCATTCTATGAAGAACTCAAACCCAACAGAGTTTCTGGTCTTGTAAGTGTTACTGGGTTTTTTCACCTCAAAGACACATTCAGGAACTTCTGCCCTCAAACCATGGCGAAGGCCTCTGTGCATGCCTTTTCTGTATTACTGATTATGTGTACTGAGGGATTCATTTCTTCTGCTTCAAAAGCTTTACCTTCTTTTTTAAATTTTATACTTTTATATCCTTATGTACACCAAGACTTCCACCTGCTTCATCCCTTTTGCTTTTCTGATATTGTTAGTTGGAAGGTTTTAGAGTTAGCTTTTATTGTCTTTGTTCCTGTTGTTTTGTTTCAGGGTACAATGTCTGCTTTCTGAAAATGTAGAACACAGTTATTTTGGGTGTCTTGTTTTTATTCTAAATTTTCTCTTACTTGGTACATTGTTTCTGGATCTTAAAATTTACTTCCATTCACTGTGGTTGCTTTCTCTGACTGCCTCACATTTGGGGTTTTTCTTAATTGTGTAGGGATCCTCATAAAAAAAATGGAATATTTAGGACTGAGGCACGAAAAGCCAAACATAAAAACTGTGCGTGGAGGTAGATTGCCAATAAGCATATTCTACCACGACATGTCATGGCCTAACCTTTTCATCACAGGGACATTCAAACATCAGCATTTGAGGATTTTCCCTCCATTATCTAACATCTATGAGGACAACAGCCATTTTTGCCTCTCCAAAGTGGAGGCAGCATCCCTGGCTGCATGCAATGGCATGTGAGACAGAGAAATGTACACTGAGTGCTGGCACATCCCACCATTTTAGCTTAACTTTTACCTTCATTGTCCTATCATTAGTAACACAATTGTTCTAATCACCACCAAATCAGAAGTCAGAAAATCCCAGCTACCATTTATATGAAGAAATCTATTTTCAGCAAGGATTTGAAAGTCCTTCACAGGCCTCCATTCACTCTTGTTTCCATATTTGCCCTTCATCTCTGCTTTCATGGGTACCTGAGGCCTGGATTTCCAACAGGCTTTCTGTGCCTCTTGCAATAAGAATGAGCCTGACCATGGTCTTAGCCTCTCCAAGTTCGTGATTTCCAGTTTCTCCACTCTGTAGCTCAGTGTTTACAATTTGACAGTGTTGCCGAGTTAACTTTATTTCTTCTCTCACATTAGTTTTATTCATGTGCATTTAAATCATCCTCCCACAGAAGGAGGGTTGCCTAATGTGGAAAGAGGTGTTCTATTTGTTGAGTTTAACAGAAATTCCAATGTACCAATTCAGATCTTAGTAGGAGGCATACAATAAGTTCTGTAGGATAACTGAAGCAATTGTAACAGAATCTATTCAGAATGCTATGCACAAGGATGGAATAACACTCAGGCTAATGGCAGCATGGAGCCATTACCTCACCTAAGAGGAATGAACAATAAAGAACCCACTGATAACATTTCATGGAAAGAGCTTTTGGACAGAACAAATAGACTCTTGACTCAATAGCAGCAATATTTCACCCCTTCCTATATCTATCCTCCCCACAATATAGTTTTATTATTTGTTTCATTGAAAGCTACAACTGTGTCATCTACATTCACCATCTCAAAAATATGAAAGAGTTTTGTGTTGGACTAGACAATAGAAATATAGTAGAAGTGAGAATGTAGCGTCCACACTCCTGAAAACTTCAATTCACTCTCCTGAACACTTGCTCAGACTCCATGAGACTAGCCTTGAGGTACCATCTTGCTGGATAACAAGAGATACATGCCCTGTTGTCCCAGCCAACAACCACCCTACAGCAAGTTTCTGAAATTATCTTTAACCAGCCAATCACCTACAAACTTGCTGTCAGAAGTGACAGACATGCATGACTCAGAGCAGAAAAGCAAATCAACCCAGCCTTACAAAGTTTTGAGATATAACAGTTATCCTTTAGTCACTAAACTCATAAATGTTTGTTGCTCAGCATTACCTGACTGGTGTAAGCTTTTAATCAAGGAATGTAACCAGATACAATGATAAATTGCAAAGAAACAACCTAATTGTACTCTCCTCTCCCTTCCTGTCCTCTTCTAATGATTTCTGTTCATCTAATTCAGTCAGAAGCTGAAGTGAAAGAGAATCCATTGAATGGTGACCATATCAGTGGTCTTCTAGTGCTCAGTCAACGGAGAAGCCTTGATAAGGATATGCAAATTAAAACCACCCACCATACATATGTGTCTATTTAACAATTCTAAGAATTGATGAAGATTTTGCCCAAATACCTGCAGTTATATTGAAGACATCAGAAAAGACCAGAAAGTTGACTTAGGAATAAAGGAATGTTGGCCAACAATAGTAAAGCAATTGATGAAAGACTTAGTAGTTAACTTTCTTACTGCTATGAGAGAATACCCAAGCACCAACAGCTTAGGAAAGGTTTTGGCTCACAGTTTTAGACCATCAGCCATCAGGACCAACCAGCTCCTTTGGTTCTGCGTTAATGATAAAGCAGAAATCAGAGTGGCCAGAGAATATGGAAGGGAAGGTTGCTTACTTCACAGTGGACAAGAATCGCTGCTGTCCAGTAATAGGAAGGAGCCAAACCAAGACACATACCCCAGGACATGTCTCCCATGACCTATCTTCTCTAACTGAGCCCTATCTTCTACAGTTCCATCTCACTTTGAATCTTTTTAAATTCAGAATTTATGATGAATTTGATGGATTAAGAAATTTATTTTGGTATGCCAGACCCTTATGATCCAACCATCTCCAGAAACACCATTAGGGACATAACACAGTAGAGTGCTTCATTCATCCATAGGCATCTGTCAACCCAATCAAGGTAATTATGTCATGACTAACCCATAAAACGTAGCATTTGTCCCAAGTACAGTAATAACTCATGTGAGTTTCTCTACAAACTCAAGCCAAAGTTAACATTTTGCAATGTTTTCTCACCACACATGAATGATTAGTGATATATATATATATATATATATATATACCGAAGTGCAAAGAAGGTATGATCCTTAAAATAGTACAACAGGTCTCAAGGAAGCAGATATTTAGTTAACCTAAACAAAATTCAAAGAAACAGAATTGTATATAATACTTGACATTTGAAGAGAGAAATTGTATGGTAATGTTAGTCAGTTTGGATTTTAAGTGGAAAAAGCAATAGAAAGTCAAATAGCAGGAATTAAATAAAATTTCCTCTTTCACACATACATAAAAGCTAGATGTGAGCAATCCAGGCCACAAAGATCAGGCCACCCAAGTTTCATTGCAATGTTTTGCTCAACACATGTTCTACACCATAGGCTCAGAGAATTACTCAGAAGCCAGCGTTCACAGCAGCATGCTCTCAGGAAAGATGCTGAGGAAAATAGAACATGTCTTCTCTCCTGAGACTACGTGTATCTATCTCTTCTCTCCCATTAATGCACAGGTACCTCTTCTACTTACATACTACTATTTAGAACTTAGCAATATGATGGCTCCTAACTGTAGTAATAAAGATGAGCCCCTACTAAAAATAAATAAATAAATAAATAATAAATAAACCTTTACACTATTAGACCACATGACCAGTTCAAAACAAAAACAGATAATAGGGTTCCACCAATAAGTAGTCTGTACCTCAGCTTGTATCAACTAATGTTAATTACTTGGCTAAAACCCAACTTCCAAAGTCATTTTTATAATTAATACCTAGCCCACCTAGCAGTCTATATATGCCAAGTCACCACCAAAATATTGACTGGTACACAGACTAGTGAGGTTGAGGCTGTAGACATCTTCAATTATCAAGATTCATTTTTTCATAATACCTTAAAGCCAAAAGAGAGAGAGAGAGAGAGAGAGAGAGAGAGAGAGAGAGAAGAATGCTTTTAATTAACTTTGTTTTTATGGAATAATTCAACAAGAAAGAACCTTCTATTGAATCCATTGTAAATACAAGAAATAATTTTAGCTGCAAGTTACAAAACACTGGACTAAACTTTATAGAAACTGATTTCTCTCACACATAAAACCTTAGCAATGGCTAGTTAAGATGCAGGGATGAGTTTATGAAGACACATGATCCCAGGCACCTGTTGATCAGAAAATGTTCAAGAAATCCATGTTTTCAGAAGCAAGTTCACTAAGTTGTCCTGGTATTAATCTGCAAAGAAAAGATAGCATGGTTGCTGAGCCGCTAAGAAGGCGCTAGGAGAGCTAGATTTATTAATCTATTTATCTCCAAATTTGTTTTTCTAGGAACACAGAAACCTCTTTCACTGTATATTTATTTATTTCCCAGGAGAATTCTAGCTTGGCCTTAAGAGACCAAGTATAAACACTGCATTGCCCCTGGGTGCTATTTACTGTCTTCTAAAGCACTGGCCTCCAGACCACACTTTAAGAAGCACAGCTTTAAAAATATAAGTATAGTTGTTTAACCCCAGCTCATTGAAAGGTCTATTAAACAATGTCCCCTTTAATGCAAACTTACTGGATGCAGCATCTTATAGAGACTATGGGCAAGGGTGGGTGGCAGGGCAAGCTGGAGCTGTAATGTTACAGGAACGGGGAAGATGGAAGGCTGTAATATAAAATTCATTTTGTGTGCAGAAATGAAGAGTGCTTAAGATAATCACTTCAAAACAAGCCCTCTGGTGTTCTCCTTCAACCCCCTTCTTTGCAATGGCAGACATCATTACACCCCGGAGCGTCTGATAGACAAGCAACCACTCCTTTTTCCTTTTCATTCCTGCTGTCACCATTCTCTGGAAATAAAAATGCTGGCTAACCTGAAGACCCAAATGGGACATTTGGCAAGGAGTACTTTGCTGCACGTTGAGTGATTTCTTCCTAAGAAATTATCAGTGTTATAATAGCAAGGTAATTAGGGAAGCATTGAGAAGGATTTGATTAAAATTGCTTCTAATTTTTTTAATCTAACAAGAAGCAAGCATCTATGCCAGAATCATCAGGAAGTTTAGACCTCTGAAACCTCTGAAGATAGGGGCAGTAGCCTGTAATAAATGTGCTCTCTTTCTCTCTCTCACTCTTACTCCCGCTCTTTCTCTCTCTCTCTCAACATAGCTACAATTAAAGCAACATTCCACCATTCCAGCAGGTGTTTGATAAATCCTTTTCTGGCCATATCTGTGATGTCCCATTGGCCAAAGCAAGATAGAGTCGATGTGGGAGAGAATGCATAAGTTCCTTAACAATGGAGGATGTGAATCACTGGTGGTGGTTATGCTCTCAGTCAACCACGTGGCCTATTGGTGTTCATCTGGCCAAAACTGATGAAAACTAACTTTTAGATACAGTAGGAAGTCTCTGAATACAGACAATCAAAGTTATATGGAGGGAAGGGGGGGTGGAGTGAGAGCTGAGTCAGTAATATGCATTCTCTGCAAGCATAAGGACCTGAGTTCAATGTAAAGAAATAATGATAATAAAATAAATCCAGGCAGTGTAGTATGCATTTGCAAACCCAGTTCTGGGGAGGCAGAGACTGGAGGATCTCTGAGGCTCCACTTAGTTTAACTAGTGGAATTATTTTCTGTTCCCTAGAAAAAAAGATCGACAGCTCCTGAGGAATGGCATCCGAGGTGCCCCATTACCCCCCACACACACACAAACACACAAACACACACACACACACACACACACACACATGTGCGCACCTGCTCTCACAAGATTTAACAACGGAACATACACCTGGTTTATCCAGAACAATTAACAGCCTCTTTAACACAAGATGTACGTACTTCCTATTGTGCCCAGGAATGAGAAAGGACAGAGGAATGTGAGTGGGGACATCGTAGCGGAACTCCTCCTGTTGTCAGCTGTCATACCCTCTTGCTCTGCCTTCCTGAGGACCCTGTGCCCAGGGTCCCACCTGTGTCTATTGAGAGTCTCAAGAGACTTTCTCTGGATTTCTCCTAGGCTGAGCTTCCTCACTCCAGAGAGGAATGCATTGTTATTGAGAAAGAGAACCCCTGAGAATACGGAAATCAGGCTAAGGAGGTTTTATTTTTTTTCCAAGAAGAGAAATTCAGAGAAAATAAATCAGTCAGGCAGTGCTAGGGGGAGAAGGGATGGCAGAGGAGCAGGTGGCACCTTATTAGATGGTGCCTGCCTGAGTTCATCCTCAAGGGACCTGCAGAAGTCACTTTGTGCCATTCCATCCTCCTCAAAAATCCTGGGGGAGCAAACAAAGCAGGTACCATTGTCTCCTAACTTAGGTGAATTTTATCCTCAAAACTAACTTCCTCAACTGAGCCAGCTGCCTTCATGTTTAAGCATGTATGGACTATACTTATAAAGCTTTTAATGCCTGCCTCAAGAGGGGATGTTTTCCTTCGCTTCATTTTTTGGGATCATCTCATGAACAGACTTACTGCCATGACCTTCCCTGCAAGCTCACTGAGAACACTATTGTGATTGTTCTGTTGAACCAAAATGTTTCAGCTGCAGAGAAGGGTCACCATGCAGAGTCTTAGTGAGAGTTATGTAGAGGGAGGTAGGAGGCTTCCTGGAAACTCTCCAGGAGCACAGCTGTCTGTCTTACCAAACCCCGTTTTCAAAACTGAAGGAGTTAGTACCAACAGCTTAGTTTTCAGGCCTGTTTTCAATTCCTGAGCAACCTAATGTGAACACCAGATCCTATTTACTAGCAACTGTTAAAAGAAAATTAGACTCTCTAAGAGGCACTTGCTAGAGGATAAGATCAAATCTTCATGGAGAAATAACCCACACTGGTATTCTCCAGTGCTCTGGAACATCAATGATGGCTTTATTGGACTGTAATTACAACGGCATTAGAAGAATAGGAGTGAATTTTGGTGACTTAATCCAGCCAGATAGCTTAGCCCAGAATATCAGCTATGTCCCTACAAAGCTAAATAGTTCTAAACAACATGCTGAATTAAAAAGTGAATCTACATTGAAGCCTCAAAGTAGATCTCACCATCCTTGGTGTCTCACAAACCAAAATGTTGCTGCACAGTAGCTGAGGCTGGGGGCCTAGTACAGAAACTAGGCCAGACCTGCGGTCTCCACCACAGCCTCCCCCTTGCCTGTAAATATACTGTAAGATGGCTCCCCTCCTGTCTGCTCCCCTCCACAGCCTTTCCCAACTATTTCAATGTTTTCATTATAAAATTCAAAAATTATGTTTGGTCCTTATCTGATTTGATTACTATCATGTATCTCATTTGATTATTACTTCCTTATAGTATAATTCAATGTGGAAAAATAGTTTTTTGAGAAAAATATAATGCTAGATGGGTGAGATGGCTCAGCAAATAAAAGCACTTACTTCAGAAGCTCGACAATGGCGGTTCAATTCCTGGGTCCAACACAAAAAGCTGGGTATGACAGTACACATCTGGAATCCTAGCACCTCTAAGGTAAGATGGCAGGTAGAGCTAGGAGAGTGTCCTGTCAGTTTGTGAGTTGGTAGCTAGGAATACTAGGTGTGGCAGAAATGAGAGAGACTCTGTCTCAAAAACATGATAGAAGATTCTTAAACACACACACATACACACACACACACACACACACACACACACCATGTGCTCAGTAATAATGAATAAAATAAATTTAAAATAACACTGAAAGGTACTTATTCATAAGCAAAAAGGAAGAATAGGGGCCTTTCCTTTATACTATGGACAAAAAATAACTCAAGCAGAATAGAAGACCATGGTGGTTAACCCTGACTGTCAGCTGGATGGGATCTGAAATAAATTAAGAGATGTGCTCCTTGGGGAAGTCTGCAGGGGCTTTTCCTAAAAGAATTAACTAAGGAGAAAATACCCTTCTTCAGAGGGGAGGTACCTTCCAATAGAGTATAGATACAAAAGGGGTCCTGGGAAAAAGCTGCACTTCTTGACAGCCTGCTTTCACATGGTGCTGGAGTGTATGTATGTCTTCCCCTTTTGTATTGTTATTGCTGATACGGATGATGGTGATGCTGGTAGTGGTGGAGGAGCTGGTGGAAGAGAGAGTGGTGATGGTGATGATACCTTTTAGCACTTACATCAGTCTCCACCTTCTTTGGCCTTCCAACATGTAAAACCAGTAACCATGAATCATCCAGGCCTTCTGCACCACACAGGGACCACTGATGCACCCAACTGGGCAATTGAGCAGCTATCAGGTTCAGGTTCACAGCTTCTCCAGCATGCAGCTGTCCATTGTTGGACTAATAGTCTCTGTCATGTAAACTATTCTAGTGACTTCCCTTTTGTGGCATACAAAACTCATTCTATTCCTCAAGTCTATAGAGAACCCTGCCTAATACAGATCTTGAAACCTGGAATGGTTCTAGAACACTGGTTATCCACCTTTGGGTCATAACCTCTTTGGGGTCAAATGACCCTTTCACAGGCATCACCTAAAACCATCAAAAGCACAGAGATTACATTATGATTCATAACTGAGGCAAAATTACAGTTACAAAGTAGCAACAAAAATAATTTTATGCTCAGGGACCACCACAACATGAGTAACTGTATTAAAGGGTTGCAGCATTTGGAAGGCTGAACACCACTGTTTTAGAGAAACAGAAGTGTAAGAAGAAATCCATCTAATGGGATTAATGGTATAGAAGCTGGACCTCCATTTCAGCTACACCTAAGTTTAGTATAGTTGCTAAGGGCTCTAAGGACTTATGGAGAGTAGTGATAATCCATCATGTGAACTGTTTAAGGAAGTATGCAAGATATATATGTCTGATACTCTGACTCACCTCTCCTGAGAAACAAAAAATTTACAGACTCTTTTTAAATTTAAAAAAAAAAAAAACCTTTTTAACATTTCTGTAAAAACAGGAATATGATGGTGTGGGGTGGCTGGTTCTAGCAGCTCTAGATAAAGTAACAAAGAGAATGAGTACAGAGATGAACACCCCAGTTCCAGATGTGTGCACTCTGGGGGCTTGTGTTTTCTGAAGGACAACATTCTCTTCAGCACTCCTAAAGCTGAAATTATCATGAACCAAACCCAAGTCTCCGTCCCGTGACTGGCTGCATTACAGCACAAGCTGAAGTCCCTGCCCTGAAACGAGTTCCAGCAGTTGAAAACGAGGGAGCCAATCAAGTGGTTTATTCCGCCTGAGTGACAGATGCCTTCCCACTCTCACCCCTGCAATATTGTCCTTTCCATCCTTGCTTGGAGGAGTTATCTGTGCACTATATATAGAATTGACAATGGTCTTCCTAAAGAAGATGCCAAGTAAAACAATCTCAACGGCCCCCAAGGAATCGCTCTCCAGCCATCATCCCCTCTAGTGTTATAACCAGACTCAAGTCTTGACAGAACCCTAGAGATAAAGTGCAGAGTTACACATGAGGAAGTGCGGTACATCCCAAAAGAATGCCTTGAGTTTTTAATTTAAGCAAACAGAGAACTGAAAAATGTGTGTGAAGAAACGATTTTAAGAATGTGAAATAATGGTAGAAGGAACATAAAACTCAACCAGACTGACTTTAACAAGATGGGTCTGTTGAGCAGAGAACCTGGGGTTTGAGCTGCACAGTTAAAGCAGATGCTAACAATTTATTTGATTGCTGAAGTCTGTGTCAAAAGACACTCTACTGTGAATGAGCTGGAGATGGCTGTGATACTGACTTGATGTTAAATAAGGATTCAAAGACTCAAGGAAATCGGGATACAGGAGATTTGTCTTGGAAAGTCTGCTCTTCCACTGTGCTGAGTTCCAGACAACATGTGAGAGAGATGCTAACATCCTGGAAGAGCTAAGTCATGGCTTTTCTCTGTGACCTCACAGGAGGAATCACAGCTGCTCAGTGGGATAATTTAGATGCACTTGGTCTAATTGGTACTGGGAGTGGCAGGGATCAGTAGCAGCTCCGAAGTGACAAGAAGGAGTAAAGGTCCTTGCTGTAAGAGGCAGCATAGGCAAAGCAGTGGTTATAGGGGTGTGGCTCATTGAAAAGGGCTCATCGTTGAACTCCCAGGAGTAGGATGTCTGCTAATCCTTGTTCAAGGTCTATAAGCAGAAAATCCCAGAACAATTAAATGAAAGGCTACCTTGAGTCAAAGCACCAAACAGTATGAAGACCTGAGCCAGTTTATAGACCCAGAACCCCTCAAAGGGAGGGCAGGAACTTTTGAAGAAAGACCTTGCTATAAAACCAAAACTTTTATAGCTAATCTTCCTCCAGTCCCTCCACAAACATACCGAAATTCTTGGGGAAAGGAAAATAATCAGACCTTTGAGGCCTCTGAATTGACATTGATTCTTTGAGATTGCAAACACCATCTGTGGCCCTCCAGTCAAAGTAGAGGTTTTTGAGGTCAGGTGATCAATGGGGTTTAGCTAAAGTCTACCATACAGTATGTCCATTGGCTCTCTGAACTCATCCTGTGGTATTATGTTGGTCCCAAAATGCGTAAATGGGGATAGACACACTTGGGAGTTGGTAGAATCGATTTGTGGAGTAAGAACTACTACGGTTTGAAATGCCAGCCAAAACCATTAAAGCTCTATTAAGGAAAATAGTGAGCTCAAAATAATAGCGCACCCCTACTGGGACTGCCGGCATCAGTGCCACCAGTGAGAACTTTAAAACAAAGCAGCAGGTGTGGTGGCTCTCGACACATCTCATTCTATCTCTCTTACTTGGCCTATACAGAAGACAGATGAGTCTTAGAGGATGACAGTTGATTATCTCAGCCTCTATCAAGTGGTGATTCCAGTCGAAGCTTCAGTGCGCCACGTGGTTTCTGTTCCTTTGCTTGAAAAGATTAGCTAGGATCTCCTAGTATCTAATATGCAACTATTGATCTCACAAGCCCTTTATTACCTATCCTTGTTTATAGTTAAGTCCAGGAATAAATCTGCTTTCAGCTGTCAAGGCCAGCAGCACAGCTGAACAGCCCGACCTCAAGGATATATTTCTTCCCTAGCCCCTGATCACCTTGCTTCATCAATATGATGTACTCATCCATTATATGGATGAGCTATGTTGATTGCACCAAGTAAGAGGCAACCACTCTGGACTTTTGGTGATAGATAGATAGATAGATAGATAGATAGATAGATAGATAGATAGAT
>NW_026596143.1:6044618-6051892 GCF_907164565.1 Psammomys obesus | reverse complement strand
GATAGATAGATAGATAGATAGATAGATAGATAGATAGATAGATAGATATCAGAAGATGGGGATGGGATACAACCAAAATTCAAGGATTTCCACATGATTAAAATTCCCAGCATTGATGAGAGGGCTCCACGGTAAAATCTCTTACTGATTTAGCTGAAGACCAGGTTCAGTTCTCAGAAATTACATAGCTCACAAGAGCCTGCACCTCCAGGTTCAGAGGATCCAATGCCATCTTCTGACCTCCTTTGGCTCCTGCCATGGAACACATACATATGCTCAGGCACAAACACACACACACTCAAATATATAAATATATTAATTAATTAAATAATTTAAAAATATAATAAATATAAATAAAAATAAAATTTCCAAGAGTCTGGACCTTTGAGGTAGGCAGAACAAATCCTTCTAATCCAAACAATGTGTTGGTGTGCCCAGCTTCTCCTACCACCAAGAAGCATGCTTACTAGGACTGTTTGGATTTGGGGGTAGGGGCAACTTATTCCTCACTTGGGTGTATTACTCCAGCCCAAATACTGAGTGACCTAGAGCTGTTAGCTTCGAGAGGAGCCCAGAACAGAAGGGTCTACAAGAGGTACCAGCAATGTGCAGGCCTCTCTGCCACTTGGGACAGATTGAGACAGGATAGAAGGCAAGGAAACACATGACACTGTAGGGGAAACATGGGAAAAAAAGAAAGAAAGAAAGAAAGAAAGAAAGAAAGAAAGAAAGAAAGAAAGAAAGAAAGAAAGAAAGAAAGAGGCCTTCTTCTAGTGCAGCGGTCCTCAACCTTCCTAACACTGAGACTCTTTAATACCACGCCTCATGTTCTCCTCATGTAGAACCATAAGACTCTTTCCCCGATATTGTACTTTTGTACAAAATTTAGTAATTTGCTACTGTTACTAATAATAATGTAATGTATCTTATATACAAGATATCTGATACAACCCCTGTGGAAGAGTTGTTTGTCCCCCGAAAGGGCCACAATCCACAGGCTGAGAACCACTGTTCCAGGGTTTGCCATTCCTGCTGACAGGGGCAGAAAACATCAGACACCTCTACAGAGCCAGGACTGCATACAGAGACCATGTGTGTTTTCCTAAAAGTATCCCAGTCACACATCATGCTTGCATGAGGCCAAAAGAACCTATGACCTTGAGTTTTTAGCACTCTAATACTTTTTCCTTAATTAATTTATTTAATTACTTTGCAGCCTTATAGCAGCCCTCTCCCTCCTCTCCTCCCAGTCCCACCCTCATGTCCCACTCCCACCATGCCTCCTCCCTTTCTCCTCATAGAAGGGGAGTCCCCACCGCCCTGTGGGTACCAACCCACCCTGGTTCATCAAATTGCGGTGGGATCAAACATATCCACTCCCACTGAGGCTAAACAGTGCAACTAGAGAAAAAAATACAAAGGCAGAGAATAGAAAGGGCTTTCAGAAACAGTCGCTACTCCCGTTAGAGAATCCACATGATGAGCAAGCCACACATCTGCTACATATGTGTAGGGGGCCTATGTCCAGCCCATGCATGTTCTTTGGTGGGTGGTTCAGTCTCTGTGAGCCCCCATAGGCCCAGTTTAGTTTGCTCTGTAGTTATTCTTGTGGTATCCTTGGTCCCTCTCGCTTTCTCAGTCCTTCCCCCTGCTCTTCCACAAGACCCCGTGAACTCTGCCTGTTGTTTGGCTCTGGGTCTCTGCATCTGTTTTTATCAGCTGCTGGGTGGAGCCTCTCAAAAGCCAGTGATGCTAGGCTTCTGCAAGCAGAGCAGAGTACCATTAATAGTGTCAGGTGTTGGGTCTCTCTGATGGGGTAGGTCTCAAGTTGGGCCAGTCATTGGTTTGACTATTCCCTAAATCCCTGCACCATCTTTAATCCCTATGTAACTTATAGTCAGGACAAATTGTGGATCAAAGGTTTTATGGGTGGGTTGGTGTCCCCCTCCCTCCACTGGCTATAGGAGGTGGCCTTTTCAGGCTCAATATCTCCCACTGCTATGAGTCTCATCGAGGGTCACCCCATAGACTCCCCAGAGCCTTTTCCATCCCAGAGATGCCACCCACTGATTCCATTCTCTCTTCCAGCCATCCCCCCTCCCGACTTTTGATCCTCATCCCTGTTCCCCTCCTTACCCCTCTCCCATCCACTTCCCTCTCTTTACCTATTTCAGATGTCATTTTATTTTCCGAGAGGGATTCAAGTGTCCTCCCTTAGGCCCTCCTTGTTACTTGGCTTTTTGGGGTCTGTGGATTATACCCTGGTTATCCTGTACTTTGGCTAATATCCATTTAAAAGTGAGTATATACAGTGTGTGTCTTTCTGGGTCTGGGTTACCTCACTCAGGATAATCTTTTCTAGTTCTATCAATTTGCCTGAAATTTTTATGATTTCCTTGTTTTTAATACCTGAATAGTGTTCCATTATGTAGATGTACCACATTTTCTTTATCCGTTGTTCAGCTGAGGGGCATCTGGGCTATTTCCAGTTTGTGGCTATTATGAACAAAGTTGCTATGAACATAGTTGAGCAAGTGTGCTTGTGGTATGGTGGAGCATCTTTTGGGGAGAGGCAAGTGAATCACTGTGAGTTCAAGGCCAGCCTGCTCTACAAAGCAAGTCCAAGACAGCCAAGACCACACAGAGAAAACCTGTCTTGGGGGAAAAAAAAAGACTATAGGTTGCTTCAAAATTGGTAAAGATCCAATCCAAATAAAAGAAGCTTCCAATGAAAGGCACAACTCAAGGAAGAGACTCAGACAGCAATGCAAGTGATGCAGAAAGCAGATCGCCCTGCATGGAAACAGCTTAACAAACCAGCTGAAAAGGGATAGATAGTTCATCAGACTGGCAGGCTGGAAAAACTTGATGCTGAAATGGACTGTTGCTGAATAAAGGACAGATGTCCAGGACTGCAATTTTGGAGGATCATCCCATCAATGGCTGAGTAAATCTTCATAGGGATATTTGGACTGTTAAGTTAGTGGGATTGATAATTGTTTCTATTGTAAAAGCTAAACTGTGTACAATTTTTAGCTTAAACAGAAAGGGGAAGTTGTAGAGGAATCTTAATTCAGAACATAGCTGCTCTGGCAAGAGACCACATCCAAAGGCCTTCTAGGTCTGTGTGATCCAGCTGGAATACAGATATGCCTTTAATCCAGGAGACAGAGGTGAGCAAATCTGAGTTCAAGGCCAGCCTGGTACAGAGCAAGTTTCAGGTTAAAGAAAAGCTTAGGTCCAGGTGTGGTGATACATGACTTTAATCCCATTTTGTCCAAGGGACGGTGTCCTTTGCCTTCCAGAAGCTTTTCAGGTTCAGGAGGTCCCATGTATTAATTGTTGATCTCAAAGCCTGAGGGATTGGTGTTCTGTTCAGGAAGTTTTCTCTTGTTCCAATGCATTCAAAGTTAATTCTCACTTTCTCTTCTACTAGATTTAGTGTTTCTAGTTTCATATTGAGGTCTTTGATCCACTTGGACTTTAGTTTTGTGCAGGGTGAAAGTGTGGATCTATTTGCATTCTTCTACATGCAGATATCCTGTTAGACCAGCATCATTTGCTGTCTTTTTGCCACTGTATGGTTCTGGCTTCTTTGTAGAAAATCAGGTGTCTGTAGGTGTGTGGTTTTATTTCTAGGTCTTCATTTCGATTCAATTGATCTACCTATCTGTTTTTATGCCAATACCATGCAGTTTTTACTACTATTGCTCTGTAGTACATCTTGAAATCAGGTATGGTGATACCTCCAAAAGTTCTTTTATTGTACAGGACTGTTTTAGCTATCCTGGGTTTTTTCATTTTTGTTTTTTCATATGAAGTTGAGAATTGCGCTTTTAAGGTCTGTAAAGAATTGTGTGGAAAGTTTTACAGGAATTTCATTGAACCTGTAGATTGCTTTTGGGAAGATGGCCATTTTTATTACTAATCCTACTGATCCATGAGCATGGGAGATCTTTCCATCTTCTGGTCACTCCTCTAATTCGTAAATCTAAACAATCCTCCCCATAAATCTGCTTTCTGACTTTGTTTAAAGAAAATTGTTTGACTCTTCAACCTTTCTGTAAATTACACTCTTTCAGTGGTAGCATGAGCTGAGCCTCTGTCTTTACTGCTACTGACAGTGTGACATGACAGTGGCACTTGAGGTGTCAATGGCAGGTACAGACGCTTTCTGGAGCCACCAGTAACCCTCCATAGGTAAGTCACAGCGGAGTCCCTTGGGAATTTGTAGGAAGGTCCTGTTGTCATCTGAAGGCTACTCCTGGCTTGCTATCTGGCTTTAGTGAAAACCGACCATTTTACAACAGGCCACTGACTTATCATGTAATAGGAACCGCTATCATTAGCTGGGAGCCAGGTGTTATTTGACCCACCAAGCTATAACAAAGTTGGACATGTGACCAGTTACGGAGATGGAAGTCATAATTGTCATGAATATTTTCTGCCCCCATTTGGTTAAGTATGTGTGTGTATCTATACAAAGTCTGTGTGGTTTTTTCCTTCTCATATTCATTTACCACATAACATAGCAGTGATTGAGCCAATATCAGTACTTTAATGTTAAGTCTTTATATATTTAAGCTATGGACTATTAAAGGTTAATACACATGGGGCTCTGCCATCTATTCTGAGAGAAAAGCCAGCACATATTCAGTTGTATGTGGAGTAAGGTAGTTATGACCTTGTTATAGGAAATTAAGTATGACATAAGGTATGAGTGGGTCTCAAACTTGACAGGAGGTAGACTTATGATGGTAAAGCTGCAGGCTCTGGAATCAGCTAAAGGATATGCTTTTATGTCCAGGAAAGATTAACTGAGGGTAGGAGACCCTCTTTCAGAAGGGTAGCCCCTTCCAACAATTGGACAGAGACAAAATGGTCTGAGCAAAACCCAGTCTTGTTTGCTTGCCCACCTTTGTTTCTTGCTCATGAGTTCATCTCTCATTATCAGTGCACTAGTCGCTACTGTTGCTGTCCTTCTTTACTGACAGCAGACTACAGCCTCCTTAGTCCTTTCTGTGGCCTGAAGATTAGAAATACACCAAGACTCTTCTAAGACTTCAGGAACATATTGGCACTCCCGACACATCCTGCTTCCTGACCCAAGCAGCTACTGGGTTCTCAGCCCATCCAGCATGCACATAGCTATTGTTGGACTGCCAAGCTTTCATTATGTAAAACATTCATCCGAATGCCCCTTAATAATAGATGGCAGGTAGGTAGAGATAGATTTAATATATATTTAAATATATATTTAATGATATATAAACACAAACATATATTCTTAGTTCTTTTCCTCTAGAGTATCATGTTTAATACAAAGATCTAAATTTTGAAAAACTGAACTATAAAATTCTTACAATGAAATGTCAGAATAAATCCTTATAACATAGGATCTGCTTCTTAGATATGACACTAAAAGCATAAACAACATAAGAAAAAATATCTGCATCATCAAGTTAAATGCTTTAATTTATCAAAGGATATTATCAAGAACATACAAATACAGTCCACAGAATAGCAGAGAATATTTACTAATCACGTAGAAGCCTCATATTCAGACTATATATAGCATTCTTATAATTCAATGGCAAAAATTCTACCCAATATAAAAAGTGAGTGAGAACACTGAAGAGACATTTCTCCAGAAAAAAATACACTAACGGCCACCAAGCTGAGAAGGAAAGTTCTTACATCACAAATCACTAGGGTAACACAAATAAAAGTCACACTGAGATATCAATAGCGTTTGTGCTCACAAGAATGGATATAATTTTTCAGAAGTACAGAAAACAAGTATTGACAAAAGATGCAGAGATGTTGCAATTTCACATGACTAGTGAGAACAAAAAATGATGTAGCCACTTGGGGAAACATTTGGTACTTTCCAAATCACATAGCCCAGAAATTTCACTAAAGTTTTTACCAAACAAGAAGGACATGTTCATGCTATGACATAAACAAATATTCATAGCAGAATTAATCCTAATTAAGTGATGGTGAAAAAATAAAATATAGTATAATAATACAATTGAATATTATTCAGTAACAAAAGAGTAAATTAGGTGCTGAGAGATATAGTTCATTCAATAAATTGCTTTAGGTGTTTTTTAGCTCTCTTCGTGTCTACATGTCTATGTTAATTTTAAAATCAGCATGGTAAATAACACACACACATACACACACATGTACACACACAGAGATTGCAATTGTCATGTTTCTTTCTGCTCTGTTTGGTTAGGAATAGGTTTCAGGGAGCATTAGATTATCTAACAAAAACCCCAGTACTAATCATGGGGAACTTTCTTTAGAGTTATTGGTCAGGGAAGTCTAGGAGACCTCAAAACAACCTCTGGTATTGCTGTTGCCCTTGGTTATAAGAAACTGAAGGTAAGACCCTACTGGACTAGAGGAATACAGATAGCATCAACCTAGGAGCCTCCGCCCTGAGGAACAGCTCTCTTAGTTCCAGAAAGAGCTAAGCAAGCTGCCAAGGCAGAAAAGGAATTAATGGCTCTACCCAGCTGTAACACAGTATCTAACACAGTATGCAACACAGAAATGACCAGAAGATATTTTGAAAAGTACAAGAGTGCCACTTATAGATCCTAGCACTTATATATAGCTAGCTAATTGCACTTAAGGCCAACTCAATAAGAGGGAATGTGTGCCTGGTACTGTAAACCTAGCCACTCTTCAGGATTGATGAAGTCATGGACCCTAGAAGAAAATTTACTACTGCCTTCCCTAGTTTTTTTTTCTGTTATTGTTATTTTTGTCAGATTGAAACAAGCTAGAGTTACCTAAGGCAAGGGAATCACAAGTGAGAAAATGCCTCCACAAGACCGGACTGTAGGCAACCCTGTGGGGCATTTTCTTAAATAATAATTGATGTGGGAGGGCCCAACCCATTATGGACAGGGCCACTCCTGGGCAGGTATTCCTGGGGTGTATAAGAAAGCCATGGGGAGCAAGCAAGTAAGCAGCACTTCTCCATGGACTCTGGACTCATTCCTGCCTTGAGTTCCTATACTGATTTTTCCGGGCAATAGCTATAAACTATATGGTGAAAAAGAAGAAAGAGGAGGAGGAAAAGGAAAGAAGGAGGAAGAAGAGAAGGAAGAGTAGAAAGAAAGAAAGAAAGAAAGAAAGAAAGAAAGAAAGAAAGAAAGAAAGAAAGAAGGAAGGAAGGAAGGAAGGAAGGAAGGAAGGAAGGAAGGAAGGAAGAAAGAAAGAAAGAAAGAAAGAAAGAAAGAAAGAAAGAAAGAAAG
>NW_026596143.1:6024523-6044608 GCF_907164565.1 Psammomys obesus | reverse complement strand
AAGGAAGGAAGGAAGGAAGGAAGGAAGGAAGGAAGGAAGGAAGGAAGAAAGACACGTTTCCTCTCTGATGGTCATGGTATTTTGTCACATCTAGCTAAAATATTGCCGCTTCCCTAACCAGTATACTCTCTAACTGCATTCTGAATGTCTATCCTTATACACACAGGTAAGTGTAGCTCCCATCCTAGTCAAAAAAAAAAAAAAAAAAAAAAAAAAAAAAAAAAAAAAGGCTTCTTTTGGCAGGGGATGGAGCCAATTATAGAACTTTGCAAGAAATGAAAATAGCCAGCCTCAGTTGAAACATCTACAACAAAACCCCTACACCTAAGGCTCATGGAACATCACTGGAGAAGGGGCAGAAAGATTGTAAAATCCAGAGGATTAGGGCATCTGCTACAATATAATGTTTTTTATATTATAAAAATATAAATGCAACAGGGGAGTTGCATCCATGAAATCTCAAAAATATGGTTGCCTACATAAGACCTGAATAATGACACTGCTGAATGTCCTGCCAATATGGATAAAAGAACTCTCACAAGACCTCACCCAGAGATGAAGAGCTGCAAGCAATTAATGGTTATTGAAAAAGGGAGTATCGATTTCTTCCATTGTATCTCCCAAACCTGAGATTCTTTCTTCCATCTCTTGTAGTCTATTGGTTATGCTTACCTCTGTAGTTCTGTTTTCTTCCCTAAGTTCTTTCTCTCCACAATTTCCTCCATTTATGTTTTCTTTAATTTTTCCAATTCTATCTTCAGATCTTGAGCTGTTTTGTTGATTTCCTTCACCTGTCTGACTGTATTTTCCTGTTTTTCCTTCAATTCCTTCAGCTGTTTGTTTGAACAATCCTCTTTCTTTTATTTCTTTCAGTGATTTAAGTATTTCCTCTCTAAAGGCCAACTGTTTGGCTGCCACTTTCTGTATTTCTTTATGGATGGCCATTATCTGTTTTTCTTTATCTTCCTCCATTTCTTTACGGAGGGCCATAATCTGATTGACATTATCTTCCTCTAGTTCTTTACACATTTTCTTTATTTCCTCTATTATCCTCTTCATAAGCATGGATGTAAGGTCATCTTCATCTGCTCAAATGTTTGTAGCAGCTTTATTTGTAATAGCCAGAACCTGGAAACAGCCCAGATGCCCCTCAGTTGAGGAATGGATACAAAAATTGTGGTACATCTACACAATGGAATATTACTCAGCGATAAAAAAAACAAGGAAATCATGAAATTTGCAGGTAAAAGGTGGGAACTGGAAAAGATCATCCTGAGTAAGGTATCCCAGAAGCAGAAAGACACACAGGGTATATACTTATTCAAAAGTGGATATTAGACATATAATATAGGATAAACATACTAAAATCTGTACACCTAAGAAAGCTAATCAGGAAGGAGGACTCTGGCTAAGATGATCAATCCCCATTCAGAAAGGCAAAGGATGGACATCGGAGGAAGGAGAAAACGGGGAACAGGATAGGAGCCTACCACAGAGGGCCTCTGAAAGGATCTACTCTGCAGGGTATCGAGGCAGATGCTGAGACTCATAGCCAAACTTTGGACAGAGTGCAGGAAATCTTATGAAAGAAATAGTAGATAGTAAAACCAGGAGAGGACAGGGGCTCCACAAGGACAGCAACAGATCCAAAAAAGTCTGGGCACAGGGGTCTTTTCTGAAACTAATACTCCAGTCAAGGACTACTCATGGAGATGGCTTGGAACCCCTGCACAGAGGTAGCCTATGGCAGTTCAGTGTCCAAGTGGCCTCCATAGTAATGGGGACACAGACTGTCTCTGACAGGAACTGATTGGCCTGCTCTTTGATCACCTCCCCCTGAGGGAAGAGCAGCCTTGCCAGGCTTCAGAGGAAGACAATGCAGCCACTCCTAATGAGACATGATAGACTAGGATCAGGGGGAAGGGGAGGAGGACCTCCCTTATCAGTGGACTGAAAGAGGAACACAGGTGGGGAAGAGGGATGGAGGTT
Organism: Psammomys obesus; assembly: GCF_907164565.1. Classification (NCBI taxonomy): domain Eukaryota; kingdom Metazoa; phylum Chordata; class Mammalia; order Rodentia; family Muridae; genus Psammomys; species Psammomys obesus. The sequence goes on along the minus strand of NW_026596143.1, from coordinate 6,042,619 downwards.
CAGGGGGGATACAAAGTGAATAAACTGTAATTAATAAAAAAAAATTTTTTTAAGTGAAAAAAAAAAAGAAAAAGGGAGTATCAGCCTTCTCCAGAGATGATCTTTAACAACTACTTGATTATGTAATCTCAAACAGTCAGTCCCTAACACATCTACATATGAGCAAGACTAAATGAATTCATCTGGATGAAATTTTAAATTCTAAATACACTTATGTATATAAGTATAAAACAATGATCATTAAAGAATAAGAGTCCAAAAAGAATGGGTACATATATATACACATAGGAAACAGACTTTGGTGTTTTCTTGCCTCTGCTATTTCTTTGCCATATGATATCACCTGAGATGAAACAACTAAGCGTAGTTTAATTTGCATTATTATATTCAAGATATGGGATAATTAAAGACTAAGCATTCTTGAGGAGACAATTTTGAGATTACCTCTGAAGTTTAGCATGTGGTGTGGTTGAAAATTTTCCTACTGTTGAGAGTTTTCCCTTACCTGCTGTTGCTCATTGTGACCTATCCAGGATCCTTGAGGATATGTTTAATGCTGATCACCTGAATTCTGCATTCCATGCCTTTGCATTCCAGAATTGCTATTGTTTCTTTATTAGTGGTGACAAATTATCCAAAACCATTCCATACACATTGCACATTCCCTTACTTGTTTTACATTGTCTTTGCTCACAATCCTGTTCTGTGATTCAGGCTTTCCTTACAAAATAAATGTGCTTCTTGGAATGCACCTCACAGAAGTTTTTCTGTGGTGGGTCTGTTTGTCATTAACACTCTTGGTGTATAGTAAACATTTACTTGCTTATATGCAAATGCCTCTGTGCTCATCTTGTTCTTTCAATAAGCACTAACTTATATTAGCATTGTTCTTTCTAAATCTGATAAATACTATACTAGTACACAGAATCTCCCTTTTTTTCTGTAGCCCATGTTTTAGGAAATAGATATGTTTTCTCTTTTCTTTCCCTTCCTTTTTTAAATTTTTTTTTACCTATCTGTATCTTGGACCTTTTTGTCACTGATGGCCTTAGTTATACACCCTTGTAACTACTTTAAACATTCCCATGCGGTATAGCATGTAGCTTGGTAGTAGAGTGTTTCATAGCATGCCAGAAGCCCCACAATTGATCCCAAACACTCAAAAGCAAAACATCTTTCCTAGACCCATAGCTCCATATCAGTCACCCATTCTCAGACATTGTGTCTTCAAACATGAATTTCCTCCAGGCACTCTCACTTTCTCTTCCTGGGGCTTTAATTGATTCTTGTCAGATGTTTTCTCCTCCTTTTTATTCCTTAAGCTCTCACATATTTTCCATGTCAGCTTTTTGTGTGGCAATATGGAACAGTCTTTTGTTCTGTATTCCAGCCCCTAATTCTCCCTTTAATTGTATCTGTACTGTTATTTGAACCAACCCTTAAATTTATTTCCCACTTTTAATTGGTAATTATACTTAGTTTTGTTTTTTTTTTTACAAATATTTATGGTTACTCACATGTTGTTATAGCTCTTACCCTTTGTGATTCCACTTTTTTGATTCATTGAATCTTCAGAAATAGTGTGACAGGCAAAAGAATGCCTCTTCCCCAATGGCTCATTATTAATCTCTAGAAGCTGCAGGTGAGTTGCTTTATATGACAAAGGGAACTTTGTAGATATTATTAATGATATTAGGATGTGAAGGACTTCCTGGGTCAGTTTTAAAAGGTAGGAAAGGCAAAGGAGCCAGAAGTTGAACTGATATACTTTCAAAAAGGAGGAAATGGCCGTGATAGAAGGCATGTAAGCAGTGTCTAAAAGCTTGAATGGCTCAAGAAATACATTTTCTTTCAAAGTCTCCAAGTCCAGATAACATCTGAATTTCCAGAATTCTAAGAGGATAAATTTGTATTGCTTTAGATCATTTTTGTTTGTGGTGATGTTTCAGCAACAATACAAACACCAAGCATGTTGGTGTTGTCTCTACGGTTAACAGTCCTTGTATATACTTGTCCAAACATCCCTGTGCTTTCTCTCCCTCTTCATAGTTCTTGAGTTCTTCATGGTTGTGTTACTCGAGATTGTCCAGAGCAACAGAACCAATGGAATGTGTAGGGGTACAGATGAGAGGAGGTGGGTACTGAAATTGGTTAGTTAACTATGGCGGAAAAATGTAAACCAGGAAAACAGGCAAACTGGTGATGTAAGTCCTGGTCTTTACCTAAAATCCCATGGTCAGTGTCTTAGTTAGGGTTTGATTGCTGTGAAGAGACACCATGTCCACAGCAAGTCTTATAAAGGAAAACATCTATTTGGGGCTGGCTTACAGTTTCAGAGCTTACGTTCATTATTGTCATGGTGGGAAATATGGTGTTATGTAGGCAGACATGGTTCTGGAGAAGGAGCTGAGAGTTCTACATCTTTATTAGCAGGCAGCAGGAAGTGAATGGAGACAAACTTTCTCCAAAAAGGCCACACCTCCCTACAGTGCAACTCCCTATGGACCTATGGGGACAGTTTTATTCAAACCACCACAGTCAGGGAAAGATGAATATTATAGCTCAAGCAGAGAGAACAGAGTCTCCCTTCTTTCACAGGCTGCATAATGCTTTGCTACGAACAGACAAGCTTCATTAAATCTATCAATTCATATGTCAGTTTCTGACACACATGCTTCTGTATGTTCACTAGCTATCTAAGATCTTTCTACCCAACCAACTTTATGAATAGAATGAAGCATCTCACTATGAGATTTCCACCTGAGTGACAGTCTTGGTACTAACATTTGTTTTTGCTTCTGATGAAACCAGGACTTCCACTTCTGAGGTTCCTCTAGTTCATGCCAGGACTGATGCTTCTCAAACATATTCATACTTGTGAGGCTGAGAAATGCTAGAACATTTCAGAGATTGGCCACAGAGACCCTCCATTTTTCTCTACATTGTTTCAATGATCTCATTTCTGCTAGGCAGCCATGGGGTTTTCTCACATAAAAATTATCATCTAATCTCCCTGGAGAGGGAAAATAGATTAGATTTCACAAGTGGGCTGGTGGGTGGGTAGGATTGGGAAGAGGATGGATCAGGTTAGGAGAAGAGGGAGAAAATACTGGGAGAAATGACTGGAATTGGGGGATATCTCAGGGATGAGCTGGAAACCTAGGGAAATAGAAATTCCACTGAATCTACAAGAATAACCCTAGCAAAGACTCCTAGTAATGGGAGACATAGAGCATGAACTAGCCATCTTCTGTAACTAGGTAAGGCCTCAAGGAGAGGAGTTGGGACACCAACCCAGCCATAGAACTTTTGAGCTACAGATTGTCCTACCTGCAGAGTGTTCTGGGGCCAGAGCCTAGGAGAATAGTTATCAAGGACACCATGGAGACTCTATCCAGCAACTGATAGGAGCAGATGGAGAGTTCCAGAGCCAAGAGCCAAAGGAGCTTTGGGAAGTCCTGTGGGAAGAAAGAACCAGAGGAACCAGAGGGGTCAGGGAAACATCAAAGAACACAGTCAACAGAATAAACTGACCTGAACTGATAGGAACTTGCAGAGATCAGGGAGCTTGTGGTGGTCTGACCTGGGTCCTCTGCATATATGTTATGGCTGAGTAGCTTGGTGTTCTTGTAGAAATCCTAGCAGTATAAGCAGGGGCTGTCCCTGACTCTTTTGCCTGCTTATGGGATCTTTTCTTTCTAGTGGGTTGCCCTATCCAGCCTTGATGTGATAGTATGTGCCTGGTTTTTACTGTGGCTTGCTGTGCCATGTTTGGTTGGTGTCCCTGAGAGGTCTGCACTTTTCTGAGAGAAGGGAGGGATGGGGATCTGGGAGGGGATGTGGCGGGAGAGAGGCTGTGGGGAGGGGAGGGAAGAGAAACTGTGGTTGGGATATAATGTATAAGAAAGAATTCAAAAAGAAATTTAAAAAAAGATTAGCATCAAATATCAGCCTGGGGGACAGTAAAAATAAAAATACATAGGGATTTTCCAGTCTAAAATTGGCATGCTATCTTTTAACAAACTCAGCATAGATTTTCCTTTATCTAATATCGAAAAGATACCTTATTTCCAGAAGAAGTTGGCTTTATTTAAATCTTATATTATATGAAACCTATGCATACTATTTCAGATATTAAAATCACATTCAGCATAACAGAACATTAACACTGGAAGCTGTGTTAAAGGAATACACAGTTAATTCATATGTCTGAAACTTTACTCAGAATAGGATATGGTTTCCGAATGGAATCCTAAGAAAGTTGTACCAAGATCCTCTGTTCGTAGGGAAAGAGACTTGTCTTTCTGAGCATACTACCTATTGTGAAATCTCCCAAGTAGAACATGTCCACCACCTCTGGACTACAATTACGTAATTCCCTCTAAAATTGTCTCTGGCTCAGACCCAAGGGTTGGGAGCCAGATCATGTCTTTGAATAGAAGTTCCTACGGAATGCCTCAAAAATCAGCAAAAACACAGATCCCAATGTCTATTTCGGTTGGGAAGTGTATGTTTCTTGTCTTTCTCTTCTACATGATATAAATCCTATTTAAATAGCATTTATCCATCTTTTTCTAAAAATATTCATTCAGTGCCTGTTTTACTGTCAACCAAACACTATCCTAGGCACTCAGTATACATTAGTGAAGAAAAGAAGTAAGATTGCCTCCTCAATCTGAGTAGAAAATGATAATATGTGTATTATGTATGGATATATATTATGTATAATAACATTTTGTATGATAAATGGTACTAAGAACAAAACAGGAATTGGGGAGAGAATACAGTATTGAAGCTGAGAGTTGGGTCACCCAGACTTACCCAATCACTGTTTCTCCTAATTATGGGACAAATTCCTTTGGCTTCAAGAAACTTTTGAGATAACTAAGATATTTGTTAAACTATCTTGTGATTAAATTGGGTATGTAAGATTCTTTATTTCACCCTAAAACAGCTTGATTTATAATTATATTTATAACACAAAAGGCTATCCTCAAGAAAATGAGTCAGCAATCTGCTTCCTTAATCTGCTGGGGTCTTGAAACTAGTGATCACCAATGTAGCTGTCAACAATGAGCTGCTGGCATTGTATAGAACATGGAGATGAAAATGGTATTTAATTAGTCACCTGTGCATGAAAGGATGAAGTGTCTAGTTAAGGCAAGACCAAGGGACTGCAGTGCAAGTACCATAGATCATGAAGACTAGCATGCGAAGGCAAGGGCTGGAAGGGAAGAAGGAAGGGGAGAGAGGAAGTAACGGAGACATGTTTTATATGTTCAAATGTCTGTCTATGTTCTACAGATATTATTTATTTTTATTAATTAAATTATTTTTATTAATTAAAATTTACTCATTTTGTATCCCAGTTGTAGCCCCCTCTCTTGTCCCTCCCAATCCTACCCTCCCTCCCTCCCTCTTCTGCTCCCATGCCCCTCTCTAAGTCCAGTGATAGCAATGTTCCTGTTCCCCTTCCATCTGACCCCAGCCTATGAGGTCTCATCAGGATTGGCTGTATTGTCTTCCTCTGTGGCCTAGTAAGGCTGCTCCTCCCAGGGGAAGGTGTTCAAAGAGCCAGCCACTGAGTTCATGTCAGAGATAACCCCTGTTCCCCTTACTAGGGAACACACTTGGAGACTGAGCTGCCATGGGCTACATCTGTGCAAGGGTTCTAGGTTATCTCCATCAATGGTCCTTGGTTAGAGTATCAGTCTCAGAAAAGATCCCTGGGCCCAGATTTTTTGGTTCTGTTGCTCTCCTTGTGGAGCTCCTTCCTCTCCAGGTCTATCATCTCCCCCTTCTTTCCTAAGATTCCCTGCACTCTGCCCAAAGTTTGGCTATGAGTCTCACCATCTGCTTTGATAACCTGCTGTGTAGAGTCTTTCAGAGGCCCTCTGTGGTAGGCTTCTGTACTCTTCCCTGTTTTCTCCCTCTTCCGATATCCATCCCATTTGCCTTTCTGAGTGATGATGGATCATCTTACCCAGGGTCCTCCTTCTTACTTAGCTTCTTTAGGTGTACAGATTTTAGTATTTTTATTTTATATTAACGTCTAATATCCACTTATAAGTGAGAATATACCTTGTGTGTATTTCTGCCTCTGGGATACCTCACTCAGGATGATCTTTCTACGTCCCATGATTTTCTGTAAATTTCATGATTTCCTTGTTTTAATTACTGAGTAATATTACACTATGTAAATGTACCACACTTTCTGTATCCATTCCTCAACCAAGGGACATCTGGGTTGTTTCTGGCTATTACAAATAAAACTGCTCCAAACATGGTTGAGAAAATGTCCTTGTTGTATACTTGAGCACCTAGGAATTGCATAGCTGGATCTTAAGATAGCACTATTCCTAATTGTCTGAGAAAGTGCCAGATTGATTTCCAAAGTGGTTGTACAAGTTTACATTCCCACCAGCAATGGAAGAAGGTTCCCCTATCTTCACATCTTCTCCAGCCTGTGTTTTCACTTGAGTTTTTTATCTTAGCCATTCTGATAGGTGTAAGGTGAAATCCCAGGGTTGTTTTGATTTGCATCTCCCTGATGACTAAGGACGTTGAGCATTTCTTTAAGTGTTTCTCTGCCATTCAATATTCCTCTATTGAGAATTCTCTGTTTAACTCTGTACCCCATTTTATAATTGGATTACTTGATTTATTACTGTTTAACTTCTTGAGTTCTTTATATGTACTGGATATTAGCCTTCTGTTAGATATAGGGTTGCTGAAGATCCTTTCCCAGTCTGTAGACTGTCCTTTTGTTCTATTGAATGTCCTTTGCTTTACAGAAGCTTTTTAGTTTCATGAGGTCCCATTTATTGATTGTTGATCTTAGAGCCTGTGCTGTTGGTGTTCTGTTCAGGAAGTTGTCTCCTGTGCCAAAGAGTTTAAGGCTCTTCCCCACTTTTTCTTCTAACAGATTTAGTGTGTCTAGTTTTATATTGAGGTCTTTGATCCACTTGGATTTTAGTTTTGTGCAAGGTGATAAATATGTATCTATTTGCATTTTTCTACATGTAGACATCCAGTTAGATAGAACAGCACCATTTGTTGAAGATGCTATCTTTTTTCCATTGTATAATTTTAGTTTCTTTGTCAAAAATCAAGTATCTATAGGTGTGTGTGTTTATTTCTGGGTCTTCTGTTCAATTCCATTAATCCACCATTTTGTTTCTATGACAGTAACATGCAGTTTTTATTACTAATGCTCTGTGCTCTGCAGATATTTTATGTCTTCTGGTCATGACTGATAACCCATTAAATTTAAACACACTGTCCTTGCAGTGCACAAGAAATTTTAGGGGTTAAACTCTACTGAACAAACACTTATGTTAAAGCATGGTACTTTCAGAGTTTGAATAAAGATATTTGACAATATTTGATAAATTTATTCTCATCTTCACTCCAAAGGCTGATGAACCTGTAACCAGTAAAAGCAGTTACCACTCCTCTTATGTATGTGTGCATATATGCACATGCTTATATGTGAGTGAAACATACACTGTGTTATTCTATATGAAATGGCAATGGGATGCTAGGAATCACTGGCTATGCTGGAGAGTTAGAAGTACATGTGTGTGCTTACTTACCCATGCTCTAACCACATTTTTCTACAGGTTCCTTGAGGCTTTCCCTTTATCACAGTTTTGAAACTGGACTCTGAAATCTTTGTAAATACTATATTGGCTGTACTCTATTGGCCAGAGATAAAGTTGAAAGGTGCTACCATTGAATTTAGCTCTCATACTGCCATGCAGATGGAACTAAGGCCAGGTAGAAGGCAAATGTCATTGTTACAGTCAGGTGGGCACAATCACCAAAACAGGATCAGGGCTCTGCAGCAATCAGATGGCTTGACAGGGTATTTCTGGCAGTGGATAATGGATAGTAAAGAAGAAACAAAACAGGAGCCTGTGAGATGCTCCATGGTGCAAAACCTGAGAACCTGAATCAATCTCCAAGACCCACATGATTAAAGGAAAGAACAAATTACACAGGTTGTCCTCAGACTTGTGTATACCTGTACTGTGGAACATGAACACACACACACAGAGTGAGAGAGAGAGAGAGAGAGAGAGAGAGAGAGAGAAATTAAGTAATTTAAAGACCTCTAACTGTTTTTGTTTAACTGAGGATCATCTCTCTAAACCAGAAAATAAGTGGCTTAATTTGTTTTTCATCAAATTCCAGATATGTCCCTTTGATAGAGGCCCAAGAATAAAAAAAAAAATCTGTATAGTTGAGGCAGGCCCATGCAAAACTTATGTGTTGTCAAAAATCTTTCCGGTTTATCCTTAAAGGACCTCCTACCACTTCCTAGCATGGTTGTGCCTAAAGTACAGGAGGCAACAGCCCTTTTAGGGTTTATTTAGCACACTGGCATTAAACTAATTTTTATCATTCAAGACACCCTGGAATCTACCAGCACCTTGGATGGTTTTGTTGGTTCCAGTCTTTCCCATGATGGTCCAGGTCAGCTCCACATCCATGATCAGTTTCTCTAGATTACTTAGATAGATGTCTGTGTAGGTCTACTCGATGATCCCCTACACTGGATCCCTAGCCCCTGTGCCGCTATGATCAGTGCACAGGAAGGGCCTCTACAGGACATCATATCCCTCTCACATAGTGAACCAGAGCCAAAACTGCATCCTAAGACATGAACACCAGTGTGCAAACTGTGAGATGGGCAAAGATGCTGACTCGCAGAATCCCATTCAACTCTGGTTTAGCTTGTACAAAGAGCAGATGTGTCTTGATGAAGGACAGCAAATTATCACATACTTAATCAGAAAATCAATCTGCTGATCCAGAGGTGGTCTCTTTGCTGGAGCAGGTGACACATGCGATAGCACCTGGCAAACGGCATTAATCTGGAAAATGCTTTGGGTTTTTTGTTTGTTTATTTGGGGGTGGGTTTTTTGCATAAAGCAAAACTCTCCAAAAGTGGCTTGCTTCCAAAAGTTCCACTATTTCAGGCTTCCAAATTTATGCTCTAGTTTTGTGAAAGACAAGTTCCTATAACTCCTAACCCTGCCACAGAAAGAGGCAAATGCCTACGGAAGTTTGTTTATCTGTGTATATTGCTGTGACTCACTCAATAAGTATGGAACATTTTCCTGAACTCTTACCTAAAGCAAATTGGAATCATGTGAGCCATGGTATTTTGTAAAATGTTCAGCAATGAAAATTAATTAATTAGTTAATTAATTAATTTCTAAGCAATGGCTTTTGAGAAGTGACAGCACTATGTGAGTTACAGCTATTTAATCTTAATGGTAAAATTAAAATCTACTTCATTCCCACCAAATAATCCCTTTCACAAGCTTAATCACCATATGACATAATTGAATACCTTTTAGTTGTTCTAAACCATCCACGACAAATCTCAGTCTTCAAAAGTGCTATCTTGGGAACCTGCTAGCCACACTGACCAAAGGAAGACAGAGGATATTTTAATGCTTTTTCCCATTCTCCAAGTCCAATTCCCCAGCATTATCCCCAGATTTACAGCAGACCAACTTGCTGCAGCCTCACCTGTCTGCCGCCATGCCAAAGGGACTAAAGAGATCTCTTCCACAGTGTCTTTTCCTCAAGCCATCCCTTAGTTTTAGCAGCCAACAGCTGAGAAATCAGTTAGACAATCTTTCCTCTCCTTTCCATCTTCCAATTCCAATTCCTCAGTCTCATCCTCAGCCCTGTAGCAGGGTAACAATAAAAGTCAGACATATGAATGACACTTCACTTTTCAGTGGAGACTATAAAAGCAAGAAGAGCCTGGACAAATGTTCTACAGACTCTACAAGATCAAATATGTTAACCCAGGCTTCTATACCCAGCAAAACGTTCAATCAAAATGAATGGAGAAAAAAATTAATTCCATAATTAAAAAACAATCCTCAAATACAGTTCTACAGATGGTTCTAGAATGAAAACTTTAAAGTGAAGAAGTTAACCACATCTTCAAAAAAAAAAAAAACATAAGGAGTAAATGATCACAAATCAAAAGAGGAGGAAAAGGTACACAATACAACAACAATAGAAATCAGTGAACACTGCTCACTGAAAACTTACAACAACAGTTTCAATCCCCAATAAAAAGACACACAACAGAATGCATACGAAACAGGATCCATCCACCTGCTATGTCCAAAAAACACACTTTAACATCAAGAATAGACACTAGCTCACTGTAGAAGAATGGGGAAAAAGATATTCCAAGAAAATAGACCCAAGAACAAGCCAGTGTAGCCATTTTGATATCTGACAAAATAGACTTCAAATAAGCCAAGGAATAATGAAAGGCACTAAATATTCATGAAAGGGGAAAAAATCCATCAAGAGGATGTTTCAGTTCTAAACATTTCATCTGTATACCAAACACAAGGACACCCAAGTCTCTAAAAGAAAAACTATTATATCTGAAATCATATATTTACACTCATGCACTGATAGTGGGAGTCTTCTATGCCCATTCCCACCTAGAGACAAAAACAAAGTAAAGAAATGCTGGAGCTAACTGACGCCATATACCAAATAGACCTAACAGATATTTTCAGAACATTTCACCCAAATACAAAAGACCTCACTGCACTTTATCCAAAAATGATCACATGTTTGGATACAAAGCAAACCTCAACAGATGTGGAATAACACCCTGCAAGCTATCCGACAATCACTGGTTAAGATTGGATATCAACTGCAGAAACAACAGAAATCTTACAAACTCATGAAAATTGAACAAATTATTACTTCATGAAAAATGGGTCATGAAAAACATTAAGAAAATGTTAAAAGACTTCCCGGAATTGAAACAAATACATAACATACTCAAGCTTATAATGAAAAGTTCTAAGAGGCAATTTCATAGCTTTAAATGCCTCTGTAAAAAGAAAAATTGGGGGAGGCGGGGCAAGATGGCAGCGCCGGGAGGACTCTTATTCTGAGCAGCAGCAGCAGGATCAGCACAGTGACCAACAATCAGAACTCGCGGCCATAAAACACAGTCATTGTGTTTCCCAGGTGAGAGGATACCCCACGGTGGGGGATTCAATCAGCTTTTAACTTGCCCGGCTAACCTCAGAAGAGATCCTGGTTCTGCCAGACACTTGGCTGCCAGCCGCCAGCCCCAGCCCCAGCCCAGAGCCACAAGCCAGTGTCTCTGGTCATGGTCCCAGACTGAACTGTGCGCACCACACTATCAGAGACTGGAATTTTCAGTCGAGAGATAACCCCACGGTACAGGAAACGATTGGGACCAACCTTAGATCACTCAGATATTCCGGGGAAAAGACTCGGGTTCCACGGGCACCCCAGGAGCCAGCCCAGAGCCAGAGCCAGGGACCCAGGCTCCGGCACAGAGCACTGCCTGCCTGCGTGCCTGATTCACCGCCTGAGATAGAACTGTGGGCACCAGGGCACCAGTGAATGAGTTTCACTGTCCGGTGCAAACACACAGGGAGGGAAACGGCTGGTCTGATCTCAGAGCACTCAGCCGACACCCCCACCCCGAAAAGGTCTCAGGAAAATTACCCAGTTTAGGCAGACACCCAGGCTCTCAAAGGCTGGAAAGGCAGACACAGGCAGTTTCTGCACACCAGACAGCTGGCAGACTGAGCAGTGTGCACCAGGGCAAAAAAAGAGACTGGGAGTCCCTGTCTCCAGGGAATCCACAGGGAAGGAAGGAAACTATACTGACTTAAATCACCCAATCCTTCCCTGGAAAAAGACAAGCAGACCGGCGGGGCCGAGCTGCCACACTCAGCTGTGCTCCAGACACAGGCACAAACAGTTCCTGCGTGCCAGATGTCCAACTGGGTCACAGCAGCTGATCATTAAATTTACAGCAAGAAACCCAGAAACAGGGCAGCTGTCCTCAGGACTTCCCTGGGTGAGAGGAGAACCCTCTCGACTAACAAAGACCACAGTTACCACTCAGATCTCTATCCTGAGGTGAGCAGCAGCAACTCCTGAAAAAACACCAGCCATCCAGGGACTATTCCCAAAAAGCTGAGAAGACATCCTTCAGGAAAAATCAGCTTTCTGCAAAGGGGATTCTTTCCACCACAGGATCCCTAGGAACCACCAGAAAATAACCCCAAACACCTAAGATAGCACAATGGGTAGAGGCGAGCGGAAAAGCTCAAGCAACAAAAGACAGAGCAATATGGCATCTCCAGAACCCAGTTAACCAGGGGCAAGTAGCCCTGGACACCCCAGCAGAACTGAAATCCAAGAAGATGACCTAACAACTATGCTCATGAAGATGATAAGAGAGGAAACAAATAAGATACGCAAAGACATAGAGGAAGATAAACTCAAACAAAATATTGCCATCCGTAAAGAAATAGAGGAAGCTGCAGCCAAACAGTTTATGGCCTTTAGAAAGGAAATGCTTAAAGCACTGAATGAAATAAAAGAAACAGAGTTGAAGAAACTAAAAGAAAAACAAGGAAATACAATCAGAAAGGTGAAGGAAGTAAACAAAATAACTCAAGACCTGAACATAGAATTGGAAAAATTAAAGAAAACACAAATGTAGGAAATAATGGAAAGGAAGAATCTAGGGAAGAAAACAGGAACTACAGAGGTAAGCATAACCAACAGACTACAAGAGATGGAAGAAAGAATCTCAGGTGTAGAAGATACAATGGAAGAAATCAATGTATCTGTCAAAGAAAATGTTAAATCCAAAAAATTCCTGACACAAACTGTCCAAGAAATCTAAGACAATATGAAAAGACAAAACCTAAGAATAATAGGTATAGAGGAAAAAGAAGACTCCCTTCTCCAAGGCCCAGAAAATATTTTCGAAAAAAATCACTGAAGAAAACTTCCCCAAGTTAAAGGAGAGGCCAATAAGAATACATGAGGCCTACAAAACACCCAACAAATTTGAGCAAAAAAGAAAATCCTCCTGCCACATAATAATCAAAACAGTAAGTATACAGAACAAAGAAAAAATACTAAAAGCTGCAAGGGAAAAAGGCCAAGTAACATATAATGGCAAACCCATTAGAATCACACCTGACTTTTCAACAGAGACGATGAAAGCCAGAAGGGCCTGGAGGGATATTATGCAGACCCTAAAAGAACACAGATGTCAGCCAGGCTTCTATACCTCGCGAAACTCTCAGTCCTCATAGACGGAGAAAACAAGATATTCAATGACAAAAACAAATTTCAACAATACCTACACACAAATCCAGCATTACAGAAGACACTGGAAGGGAAAATACAACCCCCAAAAATTAGCTTCTTTCAAGAAAACACAGGATATAATTAACCTTACTACAGTAAAACAAAAAGCAACTAAGCACACAACCTGATGACCACAGCCAACATCAAAATCAAGGGATCTAACAGCCACTGGTCATTAATCTCTATCAACATCAATGGACTCAACTCTCCAATTAAAAGACACAGATTAACAGAATGGATATGTAAACAAAACCCAGCAATCTGTTGCATACAAGAAACACACCTAAGACACAAAGATAGACATTACCTGAGGGTAAAGGGTTGGAAGACGACTTTCCAAGCAAACAGATCCAAGAAACAAGCAGGAGTAGCCATTCTAATTTCTGATAAAATAGACTTTCAACCAAAATTAATAAAAAGAGATAGGAAAGGACACTTCATACTCATCAAAGGAAAATTCCACCAGCAAGACATCAAAACCCTGAACATCTATGCCCCAAATACAAGAGCACCCACATTTGTTAAAGAAACATTGATAAAATTTAAACCACATATAGATCCCCACACATTAATAGTGGGAGACTTCAAAACCCCACTCTCAACAAAGGACAGGTCAACAAAACAGAAATTAAACAAAGAAACAATATCTCTGACAGAGGTCATGAATCAAATGGACCTCACAGACATTTACAGAACTTTACACCCAAACACAAAAGAATTTACCTTCTTCTCAGCACCTCATGGAACCTTCTCCAAAATAGACCATATAGTTGGTCACAAAGCAAGCCTCAACAGATACAAGAAGATTGAAATAATCCCTTGTATCTTGTCTGATCACCATGGAATAAAGCTGGACCTAAACAATAACAGAAATAGCAAAAAGCCTACACACACATGGAAACTGAAAACTTGTTACTAAATGACAGCTGGGTCAGGGAAGAAATTAAAGTCTGTCTAGAAATCAATGAAAATGAAGACACAACATACCCAAACTTGTGGGACACAATGAAAGCAGTGCTAAGAGGAAAGTTCATAGCACTAAGTGCCTTCAAGAAGAAATTGGAGACAGCTCATTCAAGCAACTTAATGGCTCACTTAAAAACCCTATAAAAAGAATAAGCAGACACACCAAAAAGGAGTAGACAGCTGGAAATAATCAAACTCAGGGCTGAAATGAATCAATTAGAAACAAATAAAACAATTCAAAGAATCAATTAAACCAAGAGCTGGTTCTTTGAGAAAACCAACAAGATCGACAAACCCTTAGCCAAGCTAACTAAAAGGCAGAGAGACACCACCCAAATCAACAAAATCAGAAATGAAAAGGGGGACATAACTACAGACACTGAGGAAATCCAAACAATCATTAGGACTTACTTCAAAAGTCTATATGCCACAAAATTTGAAAATCTAAATGAAATGGACAATTTTCTTGATCGATTTGACTTACCGAAGCTGAACCAGAACCAGGTAAATCAACTAAATAGTCCTATATCCCCCAAAGAAATAGAAGCAGTCATCAAAAGTCTCCCATCCAAAAAAAGCCCAGGACCAGATGGCTTCAACGCAGAATTCTACCAGACTTTCAAAGAAGAGCTAACACCAATTCTCTTCAAACTATTCCACAAAATAGAAACAGAAGGAACATTACCAAACTCATTCTATGAAGCCATAGTCACCTTGGTACCTAAACCTCACAAAGACTCAACAAAGAAAGAAAATTTCAAGCCAATCTCCTTTATGAACATTGATGCAAAAAATACTTAACAAAATACTCGCAAACCGAATCCAAGAACACATCAAAGATATTATCCACTATGACCAAGTAGGCTTCATCCCAGGTATGCAGGGGTGGTTCAATATACAAAAATTCATCAATGTGATCCACCATATTAACAAACTGAAAGAAAAAAAAACACATGATAATCTCCCTAGATGCTGAAAAAACATTTGACAAAATCCAACATCCATTCATGTTTAAAGTATTGGAGAGATGAGGGATACAAGGCACATATCTAAACATAGTAAAGGCGATATACAGCAAGCCTATAGCCAACATCAAACTAAACGGAGAGAAACTTAAAGCAATCCCACTAAAATCAGGGACATGACAAGGCTGCCCACTCTCCCCATATCTCTTCAATATAGTGCTGGAAGTCCTTGCTAGAGCAATAAGACAGTTGACGGAGATCAAGGGGATACAAAATTAGAAAGGAAGAAGTCAAATTATCACTATTTGCAGATGATATGATAGTATACGTGAGTGACCCCAAAAACTCTACCAGGGAACTCCTACAGCTGATAAACACCTTCAGCAAAGTGGCCGGATACAAAATTAACTCAAAAAAATCAGTAGCCCTCCTGTATACAAAAGACAAAAGGGCTGAGAAAGAAATTAGGGAAACAACACCCTTCACAATAGCCACAAATGACATAAGGTACCTCGGAGTAACCCTAACCAAGCAAGTCAAAGACTTGTATGAAAAAAATTTCAAGTCTCTGAAGAAAGAATTAGAGGAAGATATCAGAAGATGGAAAGATCTCCCTGCTCATGGTTTGGCACGATTAATATAGTAAAAATGGCCATCTTACCAAAAGCAATCTACAGATTCAATGCAATTCCCATCAAATTACCAACACAATTCTTTACAGACCTGGAAAGAAAAATTCTCAACTTCATATGGAATAACAAGCAACAGAGAATTGCTAAAACAATCCTCTACAATAAAAGATCTTCTGGAGGTGTCTCCATCCCTGATCTTAAGTTGTACTATAGAGCAACAGTTTTAAAAACTGCATGGTACTGGCATAGAAACAGAATGGTGGATCAATGGAACCGAACAGAGGACCCAGAAATAAACCCACACACTTATGGACACCTGATCTTTGACAAAGATGCCAAAACCATACAATGGAAAAAAGATAGCATCTTCAACAAATGGTGCTGGTCCAACTGGATGTCTACCTGTAGAAAAATGAAAATAGATCCATACTTATCACCCTGCACAAAACTGAAGTCCAAGTGGATCAAAGACCTCAACATAAAAAAAGACACATTAAATCTCCTAGAATAAAAAGTGGAACTCATTGGTACAGGAGAAAACTTCCTGAACAGAACACCAACAGCACCAGCTCTATGAGCAACAATCAATAAATGGGACCTCATGAAATTGAAAAGCTTCTGTAAAGCAAAGGACACCGTCATCAAAACAAGACAACTGCCTACAGATTGGAAAAGAATCTTCACCAACCATTTATCTGACAGAGGACTCATATCCAGTATATATAAAGAACTAAAAAAGCTGAAAAGCAGCAAACCAAGTAATGCACTTAAAAAATGGGGAACAGAGCTAAAGAGAGAATTCTCTGTAGAGGAATATCAAATGGCAGAGAAGCACTTAAAGAAATGCTCAACCTCATTAGCCATTGGGGAAATGCGAATCAAAACAACCCTGAGATTTCACCTTACACCCATGAGAATGGCCAAGATCAAAAACTCAAGTGACAATACATGCTGGAGAAGTTGCGGAGAAAGGGGAACCCTTCTTCACTGCTGATGGAATGTAAACTTGTGCAACCACTCTGGAAAGCAATCTGGCACTTTCTCAGACAACTAGGAATAGCACTTCCTCAAGATCCAGCCATACCACTCCTAGGCATATACCCAAAAGAGGCTCAAGTACACAAAAAGGACATTTGCTCAACCATGTTTGTAGTAGCCAGAAGCTGGAAACAACCCAGATGCCCCTCAACTGAAGAATGGATGCAGAAATTGTGGTACATCTATACAATGGAATATTACTCAGCAATGAAAAATAAGGAAATCATGAAATTTGCAGGTAAATGGTGGGACCTGGAAAGGATCATCCTGAGTGAGTTGTCCCAGAAGCAAAAAGACACACATGGTATATACTCACTCATATAGACATACAATGTAGGACAAACCCACTAAAATCTATGCATCTAAAGAAACCAAGCAAGAGAGAGGACCCTAACTAATATGTTCAATCCCCACCTGAAAGGCAAAGAGGATGGACATCAGAAGAAAAAAACAGGAAACAACCTAGAAACCTTCTACAGAGGGCCTCTGAAAGCCAGAAGAATAAAACAGGAAACAAACTAGGAACCTACCACAGAGGGCCTCTGAAAGCCTCTGCCCTGCAGACTATCAAAGCAGATGCTGAGCCTGATGGCCAACTGATGGGCAGAGTGAATGGAATTTTATGTAAGAAGTGGGAAATAGTAAGAACTGGAGAGGACAGTAACTCCACAAGGAGAGCAACAGAACAAGAAGATTTGAACACAGGGAACTTCCCAGAAAATCATACTCCAACCAAGGACTATTCATGGAGATAACCTAGAACCCCTGCACAGATGTAGCCCATGGCAGGTCAGTGTCCAAGTGGGTTACCTAGTAATGGGAAGAGGAACTGCCTCTGACATAATCTAATTGGCCTGCTCTTTGATCACCTGCTCCTGAGGGGGGAGCAGCCCTACCAGGCCACAGAAGAGGACAATGCAGCCACTTTTGATGAGAACTGATAGACTAAGATCAGAAAGGAGAGGAGAACCTCCCCTATCAGTGGACTTGGGGAGGGGCATGCATGCAGAAACAGGAGGGAGAGTGAGATTGGGAGGGGAGGAGGGAGGGGCTTATGGGGGGATACAAAATGAATAAAGTGTAATTAATAAAAAATAAAAAAGTTAAAAAAAAGAAAACATCTTACTCAATCAGCATAAAAAAAATAAAAATTGGAAAGCTATCATACTAATAACTTAAGAATAAAACTGAAAACTCTAGAACAGAAAGAAGAAATCCACCCAAAAGGAGTAAATGGCATAAAATAATAATAATAATAATAATAATAATAATAATAATAATAATAATAA
>NW_026596143.1:5974535-6024513 GCF_907164565.1 Psammomys obesus | reverse complement strand
AATAATAATAATAATAATAATAATAATAATAATAATAATAATAATAATAAAACTCAGGGCTGAAATCAGTAAAATAAAGAAAAATAACAAAAAAAACAAAACAATATAAAAAAATAAAAACCTATAAAAGAAAAAGTTGGTTCTTTGAGAAAAACTCTTATCCAAATTAACTAAAAGCCAGAGAAATAATATCCAATTTAATAAAAATACAAATGAAAAAGGAGAACATGTCAGCAGATACCAAGGAAATCCAGAGAATTATTAGGTCACACTTTAAAAATCTATACTCCACCAATTTGGAAACTCTAAATGGAATGAATAATCTAGATATATATCACCAACCAAAGTTAAAACAAGATCAGATGGACAATTTAACCTATTACCCCTAGTCAAACAGTAGCTAATGAAAGTCTCCCAAACAGAAATAAAATAAAATAAATAAAAGCCCAGGGCCATGTAATTTTACCGCAGAACTGTATCAAACTTTCAAAGAATTAACGACAATACTCTTCAAATTATTCCACAAAGTAACGACAGAAGAAACATGACCCAAATCATTTTATGAAACCATAAATAAATCTTATACCAAACTTCATAAAGAGCCAACTATAAAAGAGAATTACAGACCAATTTCCCTCATGAACATAGATGCAAAAATTCTCAATAAAATGCTTACATGCCAAAGTGCTACGGAGGGGAGGACCTAAGATGGCTTCGCTGACTGTGCACAGTATCTGAACAGCAGCTCATCAGTGAGAGCACAGCAACTGACAGGCCAGACTGTGGACCCCAAATCCCTGACACTTTTGTTTCTCAGATGAGAGGAAGGCCCAGAGGGAAACGCCAGGGTCCAATTTCAGGTCACCAAGCTAATCTCAGGAAAGCTCCTGGGCTCCTGCCCAGCACTGCCACAGCCCTAGGCCACCTGCCCAATCCCATCATGTGTGAACACCTTCCTGGTACCAGAGGCTAGGGGCTCCAACCTCGGGCATGTATTGTCTGTGAAGTGGATAACTTTCAGTACGGGGTGCATGGGATAGGTGGGGCTCCAATCTCGGGAACCTATTCTCACTGTCCTGTGGAGTAGATACCTCCTGGTATCAGGGGGGTACAGCTCCAAACTCGAGGCCCGCTCTTCCATTCCGTGGTCATCTTCTGCCTCCAGTTTCCAAATTTGAATGCCCATATTCACCATCCCGTGAAGAAGATACCTTCTGGCACCAGGGGCACACGGCTTCACACTCAGGGGCCACTCTCACCTTCCAGGGTCCACAGCTCCAACCTCGAGACTTCTGAAGCTCAGGACCCACAGAAACAACCCCAGATACTGTTCCAAGGCTCAACCTGTCTCTCTAAGTAAACCAGCAGGACCTCTGTGCTTAAAGGTTCTCTAAAAAGGCTGCGCCCAGCAAGCACAGTGTCTGAGCACAGTGACTGGGCTTACTAACTTCAGAGCAAGGAAGCCAGTGGTGGTGAAGCTGACTCCAGGACTTCCTTTAGAGACAGGAGGATCTCTGAGCTCCTGAGGAATCCACTTAGTCCCTAGGATCATACATCTGAGACAACATGTACACATGTAACATGAAAAAGTAGAGCTGCTGCCTACATAGAGCCTTCAACCCTACAGACTTGTGTTCGCAGTACTGGAAAAGACTCTGCATGCTATCAATGAAGAAAGGAAAACACAAACCCAGCTACAAATTCTGATCTAAAAATAGTGACAAGCCTACAAGACATGCTAGTGCAATAGTGGCACAAAGCTTGTGAGACTAACCAACCAATATCTGATTGGATTTAAGGATCACTCCATGTGATGAAACCCATTCCTGACACTGATGGCCAAGAACCTGAAACTAGATAGGACAGAGACCTAAGGTGAGACCAAATACTAGTGTTCTCCTAAAGGAATATAGCAATAAAATGACTCCTATTGACATTCTGCAATATCTATAGATCAGCCATCCTCAGAGAAACTTCTTCCTGAAGCAGACAGAATATAATGCACAGATGCACAACTGGGCAATAGACAGAGAATGAGAGACACCTTGGAACACTCAGTCCTAAATAGAATGTCTCCATCATTTCTTCTCCTGAAGACTCAGAGAACCCTGCAGAAGAGGAAATGAAAAGATTTGAGAGCCACAGGGGATTGAGTACACCAAGGAAGCAAGGCCTTCTAAACACAGCACATGGATGTACACATGAACTCACAGAGATTGTGGCAGCACACACAGGGCCTGCACATGTCAAAGCATGGAGCGCGTGCTGAGAGTGGAGGTGAACATAATCCCCCATCTCTAACCCAGAAGCTACTTCCAATTGACAACTCCTGACAAATGAAAAAAATTAAGTTTTCTCCAATCTAGTCTCACTGGGTATACAAACCACTCTTAAGGCCAGGCCCCATGTCCAGCAATAAATGGCCAACATAAAAACAACATCAATGTCATTTTTAGACATTCTTTGTCCCATAATGCTTTGCCAGGGTTTCTTTTTCTTCCTTAGAGGTCCCTTGCATATATATTATGATTTCTGACTTTGTGTTCTTATGGGATTTCTGTGTGTGAAAATGTGTGTCTCTGCATGTATATGGTTTGGTTTTTGGTTTGGTTTTTCGTTTTGTTTTGTTTTGTTTTGTTTTGTTTTTGAGCTTTATCTTATTTCTGTTTGTTTTCTCCTATTCTGGTTTGTGTCTATTTTATCTAATATTTTAGATGTCTGCTTGAATCTTAATGAGATAAAGAAAGAGTGTGGATTTGAGTGAGTGGAGGAGGACCAGAGAGGAGATAAGGGAGGGAAAAATAAGAATAAGAAAAAAATTGCATCAAAAAAATCTATTTTCAAATTTTTAAAGTGTCACAAGTTGAACATGTAGTCTAGATCAATTCTTAGAATACTTAGTATGTTGCAGAAGGGAAAGGGATCTCACCCTTTTGTTAAATGAAAATATTATAAAGGACAAAACCATATTGTGTGCTATAATATATCAACGCATAATCTATATATTGCTGTAATAGCATACAGAAAAGAATACACATAAAATAGACATAGAAAAGAATCACCAAATGTGCCTAATAACATTCAACTATCTCTGACTATCTAAAAGGAATATTAGAAAGCTTTTCTTCCATAATCATCTCGAGGGTTTTTTTTTCTATAACCCTTAAGATTTTTCCCCTCAAACAGTTGGAGATCCAGTAACAGTAATGGTGGGTGATTTCAAGAAAACTTTGTTTTCTAGACACAACAGAATAGTTGAATGAATGAACTCTGAAACTCTGACAGTGTGTTCAGGCTAAATATAATCTCTGCATGGAGGTGGGATTCCGTAACATGGACAGCCTAAAACAAAAACAGCTCTCAACCTTTTAATGGTGCTTATGGTTTGCATGTAAAATGTCCCCATAGGCTCAAGTATTTGAATACTTGTACCCAAGATGGTGTTGCTGTTTAAGAAAGCTGTAGAACCTTTAAGTTTGCTGAAGGAAGTAGATCACTGAGAATAAGCCCTGAGGTTGTACAGCCCGTCTCCACTTCCAGAACTTTCTGCTCTTCCTAGTATGGATGCAGTGTGACCAACCAGCCTCATGTCTCTGTCGCCATGCCTTCCCTGCCACACGGGAATGATACCCCTGAATGATAAGCCAGAACAAACCTTCCTCTCATTATGAGGAACAATGAGAAGACCGATACAATGATCTTGTCTAAAGAAGAGATGCAGTCATGGCGATAACCCATGTGTCTGCGGTCCTTATCACAGCTCTACAGAGGGAACAAAATGACTGCTTTGTGACCACATTTTAGCAGTCCCAATAAATTACTCAAGGTGAGGAAGGTCCTTCCTAGCTTCTTAAACCAAGTGCAGTTCAAACCCAAGTTTCAAATAAAAACTGGGATTCTTAAATGCAATCTGTTTTATTAAAACCACCAGAAATGAAATTTTTCTTCCTTCATTAGATGATATGATTTCCATAATGATAATAACAGCAAATTATAAGAACAAGAGAAAAATTTGTTTTAATACTGGTGGTGTCTTCAGTGAGACTGATCACCTTCTCCTGCTGCATAATGATCATTAAGGAACTGAATAGTGGCAATTGCAAATACAGAAGAGCACGTCAGACAGGCCATGTGCAGCTGCAAACTGTGGGTAGGGTCTTAAAGGAACGATAGATACACAGGGCATTGAAAGCAGGAATAACTGAAATACTTCTGTAGCCATTAGCTCACTTGGAATAATTTTCTTTTCCTCTTTTTTTTTTTTTTTTTTTTTCCTGCGATGCTAGAGACTGAGTGCAGAGCTTTCTACCATTCGGCCAGACTGCTATTCTTCTTAGTAACTGGCCAGTCATGCCGGAAATAATCTAGTTTGTTTTAACTACTGAGAAAGGCTTTTCTTGTTTGTGAAAATGCCAGAACCTGACCCTGTGTTTAAAGCTCCGTTGAATCTCGGTACTGACGAGGTATGTGCAGCTGTCCAAGTTTGAGACCCTGCTAAGCCCTCTTCTGCATTTTTGCTTGTAACAAGTCATTCACTTTGGTAATGCAGAGTTTCCTCAATTAAAACTTGGTATGTAGTGGTCGTATTACCATCTACACAGGACCATTGTGAAGATTAAAGCATGTGTACTCTTTTCTTCGTGTTGCATCGTAGATGTACCCTTCCTTCCTGTTAGAGTCATGGAGATTCATCTGGAGGCTTTCCTTGGTCTTACTATTCAGGAAACATGAAAAGGAGTGATGGCAGTTTGATAAAACAGAAGGTGGCCAGTTTCCCTTTTGGCGCAACCTCTGGTGTGTTTTCCTGTTCCAACACCATTTCTGGTAATATTGCAAAGAAACAGCACTTGTCCTTCGTACAAATACCTCCACTTTGTCATCTTGACATTAAGAAAGTTGTGTGAGGATGGAGGGCTGAGGAGGGACACAAGCCTTAATCTCCATAGCCCTGAAACCTGGATTTGAATTCTTTCTACCAGTCTTGAATGGTGTCCTTGAATACATGTCCACCTTAACCAGAAGCATGTTGAATGTCTGTGGTATTCTCTACCTTTAGGAAAGCCATGCCAGTGTCCCCAAATACTTGGTAGCAGGCTGTGAATAATTTGAAAACTCTAGTCAAAGGTGCTCGTTAGCCTTTTTTCTCTTACGTCTAATGTCTGTTTCCCCCATTCACAACCCACCCCCATTGCCAACCTGTTTGACAGTCCAAGTTGACTCTCCGGGATTTTTGTTTCCAATTTTGCATATGGTGGTCAGATTTTAGATTTTCACCAAACTTTCAATGACAACTATAATAATGAAAATAGCAGCATCTGACACTTATTTAGTCTTACAATTCTCTTGGTGTTGAGTTAAATGCTTTCCAAACATAATTTCATTTAATCCTAACTAAAGCCTTAGGAAGAAGACATGTTGGTGAAACTCTACTTCATATACGTAAGAAAACTGACATTTTAGAGAATAAGTATTTTTTAATACTGAGACAAGCAGAGGTAGTATTTTTGTTTCGCTTTATAATCTGCTTGTTTACAACAAAACTCAAATGAACTTCACACATGCCAAATGTTGAGTGCCATATCTAAACTTGATATGTTGGATTTATATTGCCCCTTTATACTCTTTTTGCACAATTTACTGCTAAGGAAAGAAACCAGGTCATTTGCACAATCTCTAATCATCTGTATTCCTCTGATTATTTCTCTGTGGTGCTTTTACCCATAATCTTTCCTATATTACTGGGTGGATATGGTGGGTTTCTTTGCTTTGGATATGTTTGCTTTAGCCAGAGTTCTGCACTAACAGTGGTGTAGCTTCTTCTACTAAGGCTGTGAACATCAAGTTACTTCTTTTTTTATAATGTCAACAGTGTCCAATGCTTATATACAGGAAACCAACAGGAGGCTAAATGGTGATATTCCAGTTGAATCACTTCTTCGTTTATTCATTTAAATTCTTCTACAAAGGTTAGTTTCCATTTGTATAAGATTCAATTTTCCAATATTTCATGATAACAGCTGGATAACTGTATGCCCCTTTGCCTTTATGCTTCAGTTTTAAAATTGGTGAGTGGGTCCTCTCTTGTCCTTCTGTGATACACAGGAAAGTTTGTTTCCCTAGAAGGAGTGCAAACACATGAGAAGTTCATGGATTTGAGATGAGATTGTTCAAGTTATCTGCATTTTCTCACTCGTGCTTATAATTTTCTATATTTCCATGGATCACTAGTTACTTTAGTGGAAATCAGTGTTTCAAACCTCCATCTGCACACGCTACTTAATGGATCATAGTAATTGCTTGCCATTTCTACTTCATCTGCCTTCATCTCACACAAAGTATGACAGTTTTCAATGATAGTGGGTATGATAGAATTAGGTTATCACATAAGCACCTTTTCATTTGCTCTGCTACATTTCCTATATCCACAGAGAGCAAGTGTGAGGACCTGAGTTCAAATCTTAGAACCCACAAAAAAGCCTGGTACAATAGTGTGTGTCTGTAATCCTACTGTTCCTATAGAGATATGGGAGGCAAAGATAGAAGAATCTCCAGAAACTTGCAGGCCAGCTATCCTGCACAACAGTGAACCCCAAGATGACTGTGTCTCAAACAAGGTGGAGGGTAAGAACCAACACCCAAAATTGTATCTGTGCTGTGCATTCACACCATACACACACACACACTCACACACACACACACACACACACTCACGCACAATCAATCAATCAGTTTAAGTTTGTGTTTTGTTTGTGTTGTTCTTTTTGCTATTATTGGTATATGGCCCAACAAACATAAATTTCAAGTCACTGAGAAGAACTGAGTTCCAGCTCTGGTAGGGTCTCTGAAAACTTGACTCCTAACTTCAGCATGAAGTCTAAGAGTACTAGGCAGGGTCTCACTGTATGCAAATGGAATAACCCAGGTATTTTAATAATCCCATTAAAAGAGTGGATGTGTCCTGTGGAAGCTGTCAACACATTTAAAGAAAGAAAGTTGTTTACTTTGGTTATATGAATCATTTCTTGGCACCAAGGATGACATTTCCTATTTTCCTCAGAAACTAGCTATCCATGAAAAACATCAAGTTTCACAGGAGCTATTGCAAGTTCTCCAACAATGGATGAACTCAAACCTTCTACTATCTCTTCTCAGGACAGTGTGATTTCTAAGAGAATCTGGTGATAATTCAAGGACAAGACACCTTCTCTGCCATTTATTTCCATTACTAAAGCAACATGGTATCCTTAAATGTGTTAAGTAGTGTAGGACTGGGCTTTTAAAGGAATTTTTCCTTCCCAATTGATGTAATTACAAATTGTATTAGGTACAGTATTACATTTCATTATATACAAATATACACAGTATACTTGTAAGCAGTGTATAAACCACCTCAGATATTTATCATTTGTTTTTAGTAGGAAAATGTAAAGCTATCCATACGGGGCTGGAAAGATGTCTCAGAGGCTAAAAGTCCAAGAGTTCTTGTTAAGGACAACCCACATGGTGGCTCACAACCATCTGTAACTCTAGATCCAGGGAATCCAAAGTCTTTTCTGACCTCTGCAGGCTCCTAAATGCACGTGGCACACATATGTATGCTCAGACACACACATATACATAAAATTAAAGAGATAATTTTGAGAACTTAAACCATCTTTACTGTCTATTTGAAATACACAACCAACTTTGTCAATAGTAGCTATCCTACTGCGGTGTAAAACAATATTTTATATGTTTTATATGTGACACTGTTTCTCCAGAGATATGAATGAACATTAAGTCATCCCAGATAGGGAACTAACTACAGACTAGAGCAAGAATGCCACCAAAGTCCAACTTGGTGAACCAAGAGGTTTTAAAAGATTTGCTTACAGGAATATGGGTGAGGGGTTATTTGCAGGAGCAGAAATGACTCACACAGCTGCATCACCAGAGCCTACCCTAGTATGGGTGAAAACCTGGAAGCATGGAGCTCGCCACACAGCCTGGAGGCAACTCAAGTGGTTAGAGAATGCCCTTTGCAGGTAGCTCAGTTGGTCTGAATGGCTTCCAATCAGCTCAGCTTCCGTCTGCTTCTTCCAGGCAGGTTGGCTGATACATGCCTCTTTGGGGCAGCTTGAGCTGTCTAAGAGTGGCTCTCTGCGTTCGTTCCTTGCTGTTTACATATGCTTTGAGAAGGAAGGGCTAAGTGTATCTGGTTACTTTCGGGGACTTCCTGAGCCTTTAAGTTGTTTACTTCTTAAACTTAACAAACTTTTTTGCAGGATGGAATGTTTTACCTCCCTTTAGAATATCCTGCCATTTCACCTCCTTTTAGCATCCTATGTCTTAAGGAGTTGGTCCACAAGACAGAATGTTTCCCTTTCCTTTTGATGTCTTGTGTCTCTCCTTCAAAGTGGGGTGCTTTATCTTAGAGGAAATTGCTATACAATATGTCTGAACTCCTTCATTACTGGCCATCTTCTCTGTATCACTTTTTCCTCCATATCATTCTCAGACGCTGATAAACACTGTTCTAGCCTCTATTTCTGTGAGATCAGCAACTTTATTTTCCAAATAAAAGTGACAATACGCAGAGTTTGTGTTTCTGAGTATCACACTATTTTAAACTAGTTTGTGTTTTGTCACAGATGGCTGAGATCCTGTTATGTTTCTTTACATTCTCAAAAATATTTGATACAGTACCCCTTTCCTCTTTTGCCAACATGGAATATAGCAAATAGTTTCACTGTGGTAATGATTTGCATTTCACAGACTATAACAAGTTGCACATCTTTTTATGTTTATGGATATAGATTTTTTTAAAATTTACATACATGTCTTATACATCTTTAAATTTAGTTCACATTTTTTTCAGCAAATCATAGAAGGTCTTTAATACATTCAGGCCATTAAATCTTTATCCATTTACATATGTTCCAAATATATTTGGGGATTATGTTTCTTTATATAATGCATTCCAAAAAACTAGAATTTTGTTTAATTAAGCCAAATTTGTCCACATTTCATTTAGCTTCCTGTTTGTTCATTAATCTTGTGAAGAAACTCTTTAATAACCCAACCACATGAGGACATTCCAGGATATTTTTCTTCTCAAATGTAAGTATTTTAACCTTCTTAACCTTCATATTCCTGTTCATTAAATAAGAATGCATTATTTGTGTGATTTGAAGCAGAGACACAATTTTTTTTTTGCCCATGTGATAATTATTTGCTAGGTAGCTCAAATCCTTCCCTTATGATCTGCAGAACAGCTTTTAGATCAAGTTACTTTAGACAATGGGTCTTTTTCTAGACTAATTTTTTCTGTCCTATGTTTTGACTTATCCATCTCTACACTAGGGACATACTATCTTCCATTCTAGCTCCTGATATCTGGAAGGCAAAGCACCCATGTACCCACACATATGTTACTCCAATTTTCAGAGATGTTGGCACTTTTGCTTTTCATGCATTATGCAAATTTTCTAATCATATTTTTAAATTCCATGGGATATTTTTATTGAATTTTAACAAGCCCCTAATCCAAACCAGAAATAAATGAGGCTACTGTTAAACTCTTCTTTCAGCTAAGAACATTATTGTAAATGATTTAAAAGATGCCAAACAATACATTCTTTGCTATTTATTCACAGGGGTGCACTAATAGAGATAGGAATAAAAATAGAAGTGCAAACAACAGCAGGAGAATAACTCACTCTATGGCCAGTGGTTGTGGAGAATGAAGGGTTCGTAGTAGAACGTGTAAAGGGAAAGTCCAGAGCAGCCTCCAGATTGAGTGTACTTCATAACCAGGGAGAGGGATACATGGAGATATCTGTCGTGACATTCTTTCCAGTGACTTGGGTACACATTAATAGCATCATTTATTCCTGGTTTGAATTAGAGCCTTGTTAAATTTCAATAAAAATCTGCCATGGAATTTTAAAATATGATTATAAATTTATATAATGAATGAAATGACATGGTGGATTCATTTCACTACCCCATTTGCATACATGGCACATTTCACAGGACAAACTTTAGGACATGCGATCAAAGATATCTAGTACACTGACTGATTTAGGACAAAAGCGTTCACATTTTTTAAGTTTTTCTGTCACATAACATAAACATAGTAATAGTTATTTTTAAAACTTTTGCTTAAAAAAAAGACATTTTTGAAATTCAACTCAGCTTCCAGGATTTTAGAAACGTATTGCTTCTTTAAGACTCTCAATTCTCGCCCCACCCCCACCCCCGTAGGAGTTGCAGCCTAGAGGAGGACAATGCAGCCAGTCCTGATGAGACCTGATAAGCTAGGGTCAGATGGAAAGGGAGGAGGATCTCCCCTATCAGTGAACTTAGAGAGGGGCAGAGAGGAGATGAGGGAGGGAGGGTGGATTTGGGAGGGAATGAGGGATGGGGCTACAGCTGGGATCCAAAGTAAGTAAACTGTAATTAATATAAAAAAAAATTAAAAAGACTCTCAATTCTTTCTCTTACTCAATATGCCATCTATTTTGGTTCATTCATTCATTCATTTATAAAATATTTGCAAAATTCATTGTGTTATAATGAATTTACAATGTGTTATAGAGTTTACTCATATAGTTATGTTTTCAAATTGAAAGGCTAGAAGTAATAAAGATAACAACGACATACAGCTAGAGAGTTCAAAGCAAAGTGTCTTCCTATGACTGAGGGAGGCAGGACTGGGGTTAGTCTCAAATTACTATCTCTTGGTTTTAAAAACATGCAAGAAGTGTTTTAGCCTCTTGCTCATATTCCAGGTCTGTCTGCTTGAAAGTGTCCAATGACTGCAATCATCATCATTGGCTCCATTTTATCCTGACCCCAACTTTCGTGTTAAGCCAGAAGGGAGAAGCTGAGTGACAGAGCTATAGACTAACATGTGCAAGACCTGAGTTAGAATGTTAGCGCGCGCGCGCGCACACACACACACACACACACACACACACACACACACACACACACACATCTAAAAAGGATATCATCTCTATTTTATCCTGAGCATGACATAAAAGTGCATGTCCTTGGCAAAAATGCACATGTAATGCATTTTGAAAGGACAAAGACACCACTCGCTATAAAGTTTTGCCCTGTTCCAAACCATACTTACATCCTGTATAATTTATGTGCATCTCAAGGAGAATCCAGTGCTAATTGACTAGATGCTAGCCATTTTTGGTTTTTATAGACACCTACACACAGCCTATACATTCACAGAGAGGAAGAAGTAACAGTCCCATCCCCTACTGTACAGTACTTCTCTGGACCCCTCCTCTGAACTAGAACTAGTTGCTCAACCATACTTTTCTCTTTTCCAATTACTTTTCCTGGTTCTCAATTTATGAAATCCTTTAATATCTTGTAATAAGTAGAATTTACCATTCAGCTGCCTGCAAAGCTTAAAACATTTGAAAATATACAGACATGAGGGCAGAAAGAGCAGCCATGCTATACACAGGCCTGCAGACTGAATGCCATCATTTCCCATCCCAGTGCCAAAAACCTTCCTTGGGACACACTGAGCACTCGTTGACATTTCCAAAATGGCAACACTAGTGATATGAAGAGTCCTTCTCATCTCCGAAGGTACTGTGATTCCTAAGCCTGGGAACAGATTGAAGGCTATGTTCTTGGCCTGCTGAAGCTGCATTTCCCCTTATTAATCCAAGAGTTTGTAATAATTAAATTCAGGACCACGAGCAATCATAGCCCGAGAACTTTGGTCTCCCAAATGTGTACAGAAGGAGAACCTGATTGCCCACTGACAGGATTAGCTGACTCGGAATCCTGGGCGCTGGTTCAACCTTACCCAATTATGTGAATCTATAATAAGGAGTAGTCTCAGACACTGGTAGAGCAAGTGTGAGAGCAAGATCTGATTAAAATTCACCTTGTCACCTTGAAACACTTCTTTCTTTAGGATGCTTCTGTATCCGGAGACAAAAACATACTGTGTCGTATTGCCCCATTGTTTACTCCATATGACTTTTAAGACATTATTTTCTAAAGATTTTAGTGAAAAAAAAAATGAAGGTGATTTTTCATCATGCCCATGGGATGGTTATTTTTATGTATCACCTTGATTAAGCCATGTGGTACCCAGATACTTGGTTAATCATTGCTCTGGCTGTGTCTCTGACAGTTGTTTCTAGGTGAGATAAATATTTGAATTGTTAGACTCAGAGACTCAGACTGTCTTCCCCAGTGCAAGCGAATGTCCTCCAACCAGCTGAGGATCTGAACAGAAAAAAAAGTGGAGTTAATGAAGATTCCTCTGCTTTGACTGTTTCCAAAGATGGTATGGGATCTTCTGACTTTGAACTTGGCTGGAGCTCAGAGCATCATCTTTTCTGCCTCGTGGGCCTTCTGATGCAGTGGTGTTGGTTTCGTTCCTCTGACGAATACAAACTAACCCATTGCTCATACATGTGATCTCTAAATGAGGCCTCTGCCTCTAAGAGTGTAAACTCCCACAGTTCTGCTCATGACCTTGAAACAGATACTGATTATGAACAAGTTCTGGAGCTGAAGACATAGCTCAGCAGTTAAGAGCACTTGTCACTCTTCCAAAAACCTGGGTTTGAATCCCAGCACCCACATGGCAGCTCAAAACCATCTGTACCTCCAGTTCCAAGAGGTTCCATGCCCTTTTCTAGCCTTTGTAGACATCAGGCATGCATATGATACACAGACATACATACAGGCAAAACACCAAAGCATATAAAATAAAATGAGTTTAAAATAATGATTTTGTTTTTAACAGTTTTCCTTTGAAAACTCCTGCCAAACAGAATATATATGTGCTATTTATATATTTTATATAAGTATAAGATTATAAGATAGATATAATACATATCAGCATATTTCAAATAATATGAAATAATTTCATTTACTTGATACTACCATTGGCACAAGAAAAATAGTCTTCAAACACGTTAAACCAAACCCTTCAAGTATTTGAGTTTGATTTTTTTTCTCATTTCAATTATGTTTAATTTGCATGTGTTTTGACCTTGCCTAGCAAGACCCACTTCTACAAATCATAAGTCCACTGAGTCCTTTCAGTCACCATAGAACCGAGGTTAAGCCTTCATGAGCTTGACACAAGGACAGCTCAGATGGTGCAGATTGGCATCTCACGGGAAAAAAAAAATCATGAAATTGATTTTCAAGAGGTAGGAACTTTGAATTCTAGACAGAGATACCTTATTTAAATCATAGTTGATTTGATAAAGTAAGAGGTAAATATATAACATTTAAGCACTTCCTCTTTCCTCAAATGAAAATATAATATGTGCAAATAAAATGCTTGTATGAATCTCAAGTATGTTTAACCACAGAGGCCTTTTTAAAAACACAGCCTTTCACGCAACAGGCAGGAATTTCTCCACCTGATGAAGTGGTGAAAGCTTCACTCAACAGGGATGCTCTGCCTTCCTGATACTTCACTCATCCCAGTGTACCCTTCCAGTGCTGGGGGGGAGGAGGGCACTTTAGTTCTTTAATCAACATCCATCCCTCAAACATATCATTTAGAGCCCAAACAACAAAGAATAATAAATAATTTGAACTCTATCTGAATTTTTTTGATTTTCAGCTGGAAAATGACACCTCAAGAAAATGAAAAATTCAAATTCAGAATCAGAAAAAAAAAATGTATTTCCAAATTGTAAAAGCAAGGGGTTTGCATCTTCATATAAAAATAAATCATAATTCAACAATAAAAAAGATAAACAGTCCCACTTAATAAATGAGCAAAAGGATCTTAAAAGATATGTTTCCAAAGGCAATGTACAAGTGGCAATAAGCACATGCAAAGATGTTGAAGCATGGCTCCATTAGAAAAATAGGCATCCCAGAGCCACAGAGATGTCTTGTGAGCCTGGATAGAATGCTACAGCGTAAAAGATTGACAGTAACAAGCATTTGTAAGGATGTGAAAAGAGTGAAACCCATAAATTATTGGTATCAGAATACATACCACAGCCGCTCTGGAAAACAGTTTGTCAGTTCTCCAAAATATACCAGGAAGGACTGGGAGATGGTTCTGTGAGTGAAGAACTGCTGTACAAGCAGAAGGACCTGAGGCCACATCCCCAGAGCCCACAGAAGAGCCAGTGTGGTACTTGGCTCTCTAATCTGTGCTTCTACAATCAGAAGGAAGGCAGAGACAGCAGAATCTGTGCATGCTCCCAAGCAAGTTAGTGTGGTGTGCTCAGCTGATGTACAAAGAAGAGAGGCTCTATAAACAAGGTAGGGACTGAGACTCAGGATGAGCCTCTGACATCCACATCACACACATATGATATGGGAAGTGTGTACCTACCCACACATCACACACACACACACACACACACACACACATAAATTATACCAACTTTATGAAAGAATGGCGTAAGGATTCTTCATAAAACAAAAAATAGTTTTACCATATAGTCCAGGTATACCACTTCTGGGTGTATATCCAAAAGAAATGAAATCACCATGCAAACTTGTGTGTCTATTGTTTTATAATTATTACAGCAGTATTCACCATAACTAAGACATAGATTCATCTTGTTTTCCAACAATAGGTGGAAGCGATCAAGAAGACATTACACACACACACACACACACACACACACACACACACACACACAGTGAAATGATATTGGACCATTAAAAAGAAGATGAAAGCCTGTCATTTGCCACAAGATGCATGAAATTAGTGGAGCCAGTTAAATGAAGTAAGTCAGACACGGAAAGGAAGGCACCTTGTG
This sequence comes from Psammomys obesus, assembly GCF_907164565.1. Taxonomy (NCBI): domain Eukaryota; kingdom Metazoa; phylum Chordata; class Mammalia; order Rodentia; family Muridae; genus Psammomys; species Psammomys obesus. The sequence continues at coordinate 6,009,742 of NW_026596143.1, read as the reverse complement.
TGCTTTATCGTATTTGTAAACTAACAAAAATGTTAGCCTGAATGTATGTTACTGTCAGTGGGAAGTGCAAGTGGAAGGATGGATAGGCTGGATAGGCAGGCTGAATACAATCAGTATTCGCTGTGTATGAGCATTAAAATACCACAATGAATCCCATTAGTATGTGTTTGTTTTGTTTTTGCCATCCTAGGAAATTAGCCCAGAGCCTTACATATGCTAAATAAACACTACAGCCATAACGTAATGTGTATATTTGTTTCATATTAACCAAAATTTTTAAAATTAAAAAAAAACTTTTAAATGTTAAACATAGAGCTACTGTTTTAATTACTTGTCTCCTTGCTGTGGTACCAGCAGCCACAAAAACTTAAAGAAGAGGGCATTTGTTTTCGGCTTAGAGCTCAAAGGTGAATAGTCTGTCATGATGGGAGTCATGGAGGTGGGAGTTTGAGCACATTTTATTCATAGTCAGGAAGCAAATGGGTGGTGAACACAATCGCCCAGCTAGCTTTCTCCTTTCTATGCAGCTCAGAACTCAAGCCATGGGAATGGTGACACATGCTTTTAGATGGGTTTTCTCATATTAGATAACCTAATCCAGGTAACCCTTCATAATCATGACCAGAAGCCATCTCCTAACCTATTCTAGATCTGATCAGGCTGATGATGAATACTAACCTCCACAGTTAACCATATGGTCCAGCAATGCCATTCCTAGGCATATACCTAAAAGAAATAGAAATATATGCCCACACAAGAACTTTTATATAAATATTCATAGTGGCATTATCAGAACAGCTAAAATATATAAACAAGTCAAATGCCCGCCAACCGAGGATGAATAGATAAATGAAACGTGCAGTGCCCCCATGAACTGGGATACTTGGTAACAAAAAGAATGCTGATATATATGTGTTATAATACAAGTGAACCTTGAAGGCATCATGCTAAACAAGTCAGTCAGAAAAGACTGCATGTTGCATGATTCCACTGAATTGAAATTCCAGAATAAGCAAATCTATAGAGACAAAAAGCAGATTAGCAGTTGCCAGGAGCTGAGTAGTAACTGCCAACAGCTATGAGTGTGATGAAAATATTCTAAAATTGATGTGTGAAGTTAGCCAAGCTCTGTGAAGAATACCAAGAAGCAATGAGCTGTACTTCAGGTTGTCCTGTGATGAGATGTGTGCTTTCCATCTGATTTTGGTGTGTAGCACATGCTGGAGACCAGAAGTATTTCAGATTCTTGTAGGCTTAGATTTCTCAAACACCTACTTTGTTTAAGGTTCTTAAATGCCTCTACCTCCTTCCAACCCCTCCTACTCAAACTTAGGTAGGAGATTAGTAGGAAAGAAGACTGTAGACCTCTTTTATCTACTTCCTGCTGATTAGGGTCACTGAGTTCTTTGGGCATTGCCAAATACAGTGGTCAGGATACCAGCAGTCCAGTTAAACAGCAAAGCAACAATAGCAACATGTGTCAGCAGCACTGAAACAATTCAATAGAAGTGACAAGACTCCACCCAAATGGCACAAGTTCTCTGCAACTTTTCTCTCTGCAAAGACCAGTGAAGGACCCTAACTGTTGCACAGTATAGCCATGCAAAAGCATTGTTTCCCTGTCTGTGGGCTTCTCCTCATTGCTTCTCAGAATCCACATGAGGATGTTTTTCAGCTCACAAAAACCATGCCCCTCACACAAGATAGTTTTCTGCTGACAAACATCACACACCTTCTCACAGGGGCTATTTTCCATGGGAGAAAAATATTGCCACATCTCACACTTGGGAACAAAACAAAAAACATATTCACATGACACAGCTGAGTTTTCAAAGACACCAGGAACTTCTACTTCATATCTCCCTTTTTATTTAAAAAAAAATACTTTTTCTCCAATGTCAACAAAGTATATACAATAAGATTAACTACTAGAATTATCAGGATTTACAATGTCCAAACCATTCGTATTTGGCACCCTTAGGAAAAGTATTTCACTATCTATCCTGTCTTGGAGAGTCCAAAATTATATACCTAAATCATTTTCTTATCATATTTTGTATTTACATCTTTTCAGACCTAAAACATTGTTTTAGTTCCTGAACAACTAAGCTTAATTGTAGTAAGACTATAACTATCTTCAACCCCATCAGAGACTTGAGAAGGAAATAATATTACCTAAGTTTTCAGAAAGTGTAGAGCAAGCAGCTTCCAGAACTATAGAAATGACAGAGACAGCTGACTGCCTGAATAGTCACCAGAGGTTCCTCTGTGTCGTTGGGATATCCAATCTTCAACTGATCAGCCCAGAATATCTGACAGACTTTCTGTAAAGCAGGGAGTGGTCACTTAGTCTCTGCAAAATCCCAGGGTCCTGCTTGTTCACAGTTTGGACAGACAGCCTGGTATCAGCAGCTGAAAGACACATTTCTTTCTTTGATGTCCATCATCCTCTTTAAAATAGATTAGAGGTGCTGCCAGGAGCAGATGTGTCTGTCAGAAAAGCCTTTTATTATTAAAATATCTTTAAATGCTATATTCTTTTAGGTCTCTGAAGTATTTGAAGACCACCTATTTATCTATCATTTTATAGTGCATAATCATATCTATCTCTTTGTAATATATTAGAATAGTGTTGCTTGTTTCTAGCTGTGTACTATCTGCTTAACCTTGAAAAACATACAAGAAACTACATAAATCTTATTTCTGTAAGTATCTAAACTAGAATCGAACAAGAGTACAATTAAGATTGCTTATAAGTGACTAGTTACTAACTTGCGTCTCAAATCAACCTGAACAGTTTACAGTAGTTTGGTTTCATAAGACTAGAACTTCAGATCATGTTTTAAATGAGCTCCTTACATGCAATACAAAAAACAACCATCAAACAAAACAACTTTAAATTTCTGTCAGTATACAACAACAGTTAAACAAAATAACCTTAAATTTCTATCTATCCATACCGAAGTAAAATACTTGACACTATAGTACATGCTACATTTTATCTTTAAAAATAATTACTTATTCTGCATTTCCCTACTTTTTCCCATCATACTACAGGAAAGAAAGATAAGAGAAAAAGAAGAATAGAGGGAAGAAAGAAAGAGAACCCTGATTTAAACTTTATTTTGTTTTCCTTCCTGACCAAAACCAACCACCCTAGACAACAACAAATTGAGATATTGGCCAAGTCTCAGGAAAAGTAGCTGTATCTTTTGTCTAGTCAGTTTTCAGCTGAAAATATCATGTGCCTTTTCATGGGGGTTGTTTTCTGTGGGAATTGTTTTCCATGGGGAAAAAAATATTCCCACATCTCACATGTGGGACCAAAACAAAAAACATATTCACATGACACACTTACTCTCCAAAGAAACCAGAAACTTCTACTTCAGACCCTGAACTTTTTCTGACTTCAGAGTGTTTCCCTGTGCTTGTGCAAGTCATACCATAAAACTTGTTTGTGTTTCACAGACCCACAACGTGAGGTAACTTTGTGCAATATTTTAGTAGATCTGTTTTCTGAATCGATCACATAAGGTCTTGTGTGGTTTTCCACATGTGCACAAAACCAGTGTTCAGGAAAAAGTTGACCCCAGGGCAGAAACTCCATTAATACCTATGTGAAATCATTTGAATTGTGTGTCTGAAATACTAGAAAAGGGTAGACTATTGTGGAATGTGGAATGCTATGGCGCACTTGATACCTGCCTCTTTTCCTCTCAGCCACTCAGAGGACTTCACACTTGTGTTATACCAGATATAAGGATCTGTCCATTCGTGCCCAAACACAGCCAGGCATGGTGGCGGCACATGCCCACCCCAGCGCTCTGGAGCCTAACACAGAAAGTGTGCTAGTTGAAGGTGAGTGAGAGCTACATGATGAGACCCTGTCTGTAAATTAAATATATAAATAAATAGCTGGGCATGGTGGCGCACACCTGTAATCCCAACACTCAGTGAGGCAGAGGCAGGCAGATCTCTGTGAGTTTGAGGCCAGCCTGGTCTACAAAAGTGGGTCCAGCACAGACAAGGCTACACAGAGAAACCCTGTCTTGGAAAAAACTACAACATATATATATATATACATACATATATATGAATATATAAATTCATATATATAGTCTTTTCATAGTCATATATATGTATGTATGTACATATACGTGTATAAATAGATAAAATCTGAGTCTCTTCCTTTAAGACCTTGCCAGACATGTATAGAAATACCTTTGCACTAACTTAACAGTGAGTTCTCTTTACTCTTGTGTATAAACACAGCTTTGCTTTAATAGATGCACTTTCTCTCCCAGAAAACACATTCTCCATCGATTTGCTACTCTGAATTCTCACCTAGAAGTCAAAATGACAATTTCCCTGCATTCACTGAAGCAACCCCAGTAAGAAGGTAACTATTTAAGGAGGGACATTAAACCCAGTGACTTCTGAGCAGCGACGCCCCTGGAATCTCTTACCATGATCCCCACAGACTCAATTTCCTTCTGGGTAGGCACAGTCCTGACTCCCTTGTACCTTAGAAAGATTCCTACTGAGAGAACAAATTGAATTATCACTCCACTTAGCATATTGAACACATTTGCAAGTGAATAGAATTATTGCAAGACTGGGTCTTTTCAAAGTGTTTACATAGGGCTTATGGTTTTATACTCCTATCTAAGCAGTGGCATTTGATTTTACCTGAACTTGGAGCATGTTTTCAGTTTTCAGCATTATATCTCTCTCTGTGCTCACACTGAAGGACTAGTGACAAATGCCTTGGTCCTCTGCTCCCTCATCTGGGTGTTGGTTGCACCAAGCACTCCCAGAAACGTAAGTTCATCACCTGAAAGCTAGAAGAATATACAACTGTAGTACAGACCGTGAGTAAGGCAGCATTCATAAATGAGATGGTGCAAGCAGTGAAGAAAGCACAGCTTTCCCCTCCGATGAGTCCTGGTGAGACGGTGCAGTTGCTGGCAACGACCAGTTCAAATGAGAGTCCATAAAACACAGAATATACATTGCCCATTTACATTTATTGCACATTAAGCCTCCTTGCATACAAAAGATAATGACAGATGCAAAACAGGCATGCGGAACAGTACGGGCCTATCATTGGAGAGTGGGCGAGGTGCCAGCTTTCCAGACTAAACCATGCAGCGAACTCCAGGCAGGGCTAGTGGAACTGCCTGGGCGTGGGACACAGAGCCACTGGAATCATTTGGAATTTGCATTTTCTTAAACTGGTATGGGAATCCCACCCTGGCAAACATGGCCATCGCAGAGAAGGAGGCAGTGCCCAGAAGAGAGTTCAAATTGCTGGGGCTACCAGAAGGTTGGGGTGCTCCACGCAGCTTACTTTACCGTTTTGTCTACAACCCACCCTCAGGCAAACATTTCAGCTGAACCAGAGTCTCTGAGAGGTGGGAAGCTTCTTAAAACCCATAAAACAATACTTTTCAATCTGTGGGTGCATCTCGACGCCTTCGGGAGTCGCATGGCATACATCCTGCAGGTCAGATATTTACCTTACAATTCATCACAGTAGCAAACAAGAATAATTTTATGGTTGAGGGTCCCCAGAATATTGGGAACTGTATTGAGGGTCCCTACATTAGGAAGGCCGAGAGCCACTGCTGTAAGTTTGTAGAATAGGCAGTCAAAGTAAGAGCCATCTACAGTGACCTCTAAGGGGTTTGTGTATAGAAGTAGGGATATCCTCAGCCTGCTCCCCGGGAAACCTGTTATTGCAAGAAAGTAGTGCTTTGGTTTGAGTAGATTTTGCAGGGAGTGTGTGAGTGTGTGTGTGCAGGGTCTTTCCATAAAGCTCATGTTGACCTTAAACTCCAGCTCCTCCCCCCACCTCCACCTTATACAGATTTGCAGTAGCATGCCCATCTGTGGTGAGTTCTTCACACAGCTTCTTTTCCAAGCCTCTCATTTCCCATCCAAGAAGTACAGCTCATGAGTACTTCGCAGCTCTTTTGTAAGCAGCCCTCTGGAGTGTTCTCACCAAACTCCCAACAGTACCTCTTCCAAAGCCCACTCACAACAGAACAAACCTCCCAGATGTGTGACGTATGGGGCAGGTGGAAGAGTAGACACTTTCGAACCCCTCCAAGTCTTCCCTCTTTCCTCCAATTCTCATGTCCCTTTGAGGCTACCTCAAGAGGCTGCCTGCTAACGCAGCCGCAAAAAAACATTCTCCAGGCAGACTGTGGGACCAGATAGAAGGGTGAAAACTATTAAAGAGCCCTCAAGCCAACCTCTCAGCTCACTCTTTCTGCAGCTATCCTGGAAAGACATCCCTGCAAGTATTATCAGAAGGAGGTCTGTTGACTCATCCCTGATCACTCCTAACGTTCCACTTCATGCCCAGCTGTCCCCTTCTGGGGCAGGGCCAGCCTCAGCACTTTTCCTAGACACTTGAAAGTTTGGGCACAGCTCAGAGCAGATCTGCACCTCCACAGCACAGCCGAAGAGAACAAAAGCGTCCAGAGCCTACAGAGATAATGAGTCTCCTCACCCCCTCCTCTACACCGGAGCCAACTCCCTTCCCTCCCTCCTACAAGTGGAAAACCACCTCAAAGCCATCCCACACCACCACCACCACCACCTCAAGGTCCTTATTTATTTCTTTCCATACGAGGGTGATGGTATTTGCTTCCCTTGGTTTTCAGAAGCTAAAATACTCTGGCAGCCAGAAATGAAAGTGTTTGTCTTAATTCTGCCCTCTCGGCGTGAGCCCCTGCAGAAAATGGCTTGCGTTTCCTCCGCCTGCTGCCACTGCTACTGCTGAGGCTGTTGTGGTGGCAAAGATAAACAGCCCATCAGTGCTGAGCTGAAAAGAAATATAGGAAAGGGGATGGGAGTAGTTTAATTACTTTGAATGGCTTTTTGTGTTCTGTGTGATTGCTTCCTATGATACAGTAGTTTCTCATTCTCCATGCAGGCTCTGTGTTTCTATTCATAAGAATAAGATTGAAGCCGGAAATTGGCTTTCAAGAGCAGGAGAGAGAAAAGAGCGGACTGAGGTTGGCTGTTTCCGTTGGAAGAAAGAGAGAGCCATGGGGGGCTCATTCTCCCGTGGCTGAGCTGAGCAACACACAGAGCTAGCTCAAGGAGATGGTAAATTTCCTTGCCCTGCCCTGAGGCTCAGGAAGGACCTATTGGCCATGGGAAAAGTGACCTCAGGGGCAAAAAATGAATGACTCTCAGGAGCTTAAAACAAGAGTCAAAACAAGGTTGAGGAACATCACTAAGCAGGCCAGAATGGTACTGGGGCTGCCCCCTTCCCACTTGAAAAGTGTGTGTGTGAGTGTGTGTGTGTGTGTGTGTGTGTGCGCGCGTAAGAGAGACCGATGATGAGAGAGTGTGTGGCACACACAAGCAATTCCTTCTAAATGAATTGTCATAGGACAGATTATAGATTTGAGGGTCAGACAGAACCCCCAGAAGCACTGTTCCTTCCATATTTTCTATCTTTACCTTTCTGTAAGTTAAGAACTTATGATTCATAACACAGTAACATATGGCTTAACTATGGAGACACACTGAGAAATATGCCACTAGGCAATTACATCACCATGTAAACTTAAAAGTCTACAGCTAGTTACACGCACGCGCATGCACACACACACAACGCCTGGGATATGACTAGACTCTCATGGACCACGATATAATGTGGTCCACTGTTGAACAAAGTGTCATACAACTACTGGGTGGCAAAGTCACCTCTGTACATGACACTAACTAAAACTTGCGTGATTTTTCTCAGTGATCAGTTTGACTCTGGGTCAAATCTGTATATATTCTCCATATCAATTAAATTGGCATACAAAATAAATCTGTTCTAAATGCACTAAGGGGATGGCCATAATCCCTGTGATGATTCCTTCTGCAATACAAATGGTAACCATTTCTGTAAAGTCCAGTGTTGACCTCCCTTAAATTAGAATAAGGCTGTACTGGGACCATCTCAGATAAGGACTTAAATTCATGAGTGCATTGAAAGCACTGAGTGTCTATTGTGTGCAGGGAACTTGTAGAAAACGTGGTAGAAGGAATTGATGGCGTCTCTCCCTCTGGGATTACAATGGAACAGAGGTAGGATTATCCAGTCTTCGGAGCTTTACAGAGCAGGCTGTCCAGCAAGGTCTGTGAACATGCTCTGCATGCTTCAAAGTACCATGTGGGTGACAATTTGCACCATTGTTACTAGAAGATGCCCACAAGTGTGGACCTAAGATCCTTCGGGAATGAGTTTTTTTCAGGCTCTACTGCTTGCAAGCCCTGAAATGATATCGTATATATTTTGCATGTAAAAAGGAGTAAAGGGTCCCTTCAGACCCAAGATCTCAAACAGCACAAGCAAATGGGAAAACATGAAAAAGCCAGCTAAAACAGACAGAGAACTGAGGAAAGCTTACCAGGAGAAACTTCTCTGGGATAATGTAATCTCCAAGAAAAAAATGAGCCAAAGAGGGCACTACAAGAGGTACAAAGAGCAAGGGGGGAAAGAGATTAAAAACTATGAAACAGAATAAAATGAGGAAAAATCAACCAGAAACTGCAGATGAGGCAATTAAAAAAATTAAGCAATAGGTTACAGCATGGTACCAGGCAAACCTTGCCTTTCTTGGTCCCTGCCCTCTGCCATGCGCATTCTCGTTTTGGGGGCTCTCATGCTGCCACAGCCAGGCTGTTTCTGACTTGGCCCTATGTCTAGTCACATCCATGATCATTTTTGTCCCATGGATTCCTCTGGGATCTCAAAATGAGAGAACTGTAGCTGTGCCAAAGTTGGGATCAGAATAAGACACAAAGGACCAGCTGCAACCCAGTCAGCATTAACAAACAGCCGACCGTGAGAAAGACCTCCCTGACAGAATGAGAACTTGTGAAAGCCCAAATATTCAATCTTTATTAAAAAAAAAAAAAAAAACTTAAAAATTTGGTATCCTGAGCATCTCCCTTAAGAATGAAATAAGTAATCAAAATGTTTCCCTTGGCAATCAAAGATCCAACACAGTGATCTCAGACAAGAAAGTCCTGATGCAAAGGATATATAATAGGTTGAGGCAACTGATCAAGGAGATTAAAAACCTGCTGGGAAGTGCCAGAAGAACAGCCCATAATAGTCTCTTTAGTAATCGTGGTGAGCTCAAAGGAGATAGGAAGCACTGCTAAAGCACTAGGCGCCTGGCAGGTGTGAGCAGAGACACCATCATCAGTGTGCATGATACAAGAGCAAATAACAAAAGCCTCATGGAAAAGACTGGTCAACATCACAGTATTACCCTAGATGCCTTGGACTATGAGAACTTCTGACCACCTGTGGAGGGAATAGAAACCAGAGTTTCCAAAAGGAACTTCAGTAAGTCTGGAAATCACATTATTCTGAGAGTGCAGTTCAAACTGGCAACGCTTTTTAGTTAGCAGCACGACCTCGAGCAGCTGGCCTCCCCCTTTGAGCCTGGCTTTCTTCATTCTATGATAAGATTGACCTCTAACAGGCTCTGCTTTTATAATCACCATCACTTCTACTTTAGGTGATCTCAAACTAGCTCAGCAGAGCTCAGAGAAAAAGAACGCATGAATAAATAAATAAATAAATAAATAAATAAATAAATAAATAAATACCCCAACATTGTTCTCTCGGTGTGATATCCTGAAGAGAATGCTTCGCAGAACACCTAGATGTCCATGGCCTGCAGGTATCTGATGCCCAAAATGTGAAGACTGGACAGGGAGCATCAGCTAAACTATAAAATCTCCAGTAATGGAAAGTAAAGACAGATTTATGCACCAAATTTCAAAATAATGGTAGAAGGGGACACTCTGCAACTTTATGGAGGAAGTTGTTCATCCAAAGGATAATAAACTTTCCAAGCACATCACACCAGCAGGTGGTACAGAGGGGAAATAAGTGTATAAATGGCTTCAGACATGGTTTGGCATGAACTGCCATGTCATCAAGGCGGTAGAATATTGCAGTGGATTCAAAATAGTTAAGGTTGGCATCTAGGCAAACAATCTACCCCTCATCTTTGGGGCTTCTAACTCAGGTTAGAAAAAAAAATCAGTCCAATGATCTATGCTGAAATTGAAACACAACTTTATCTAATTATAAATAAAGGAATGTGGCACTAAAAAAGCACGGAGATGCTCTGTGAAGACTGTCAATGACAGAATCGTGACATCGTCGGTGATAGGCAACTGGCCCAGTGTAATGTTTTGTTTACAACTCAAGAAAGGATGAAGAAGTGACAAACTCTGTCTGGTCACCTCTAAGAAGGAAAACACCCAAGCTGATACTAAATATCCATTTTACTTGTTGGTGGTGAAATTAGCACAATGGACTCTGGTTTTTGTTTATAAATCGGCTCTCATATTGGCTGCTTCCACAGCCACCGTTCTGCATGGACACCTTACACATAGCCCTTCTGCTGAGCACTGCGTGGCGGGGAAACAGAACCCAACCCTCAGTTTCTCAGATGTTATACCCCTGCACTCCTTATCTGAACAGTGCATCTTCTTAGGCGGAGGCCCGTTCATGGGCATTCTGCCTAGGTAAGGATTTTGGAAATAGCCCTGCGCGCATCTCCTTCCCTGCATTTGTAGTCGGCCTGTCATTTCACTCTCTGCATTCTGTGTTAGCTGTTTGGGATCATTAGGCAAAGCCTAGCTATCGATGCACATTGCTCAGTGCGTTTGCTCTAATAAGCTTTCGTAAATAAAACCCGAAGAGAAGAAAAAGGCCGGTGTCTGATTACATGCAAAGCAATTTGGTCTCATTAGGTTCTTATAAGGAGAAAAAGTAAATATAATCTTTATAAATCATACAGCTATAACAGAGATGCCTGGCAAAATTCATTAGTTAAGATAATAAGAGTGAAGACCATTTAAATGTACAGAGCACTTGGTTTATGAAGCTGTAAAGTACTATTTCATCCATTATAAACTTTTACAAAATTCAAAGATGTAATCAGGTAAAGGAAATCACATATTCCTAATGGATTCCCTAAGGTTTGGGCTTAATAAATTGCTATTACAGCACTGATTAAAAAAAAAAATCTAATGCTTGTCTGTAGTATTAAAAAAAAGTGACACTTAAAATATTAATTTATTTTGCACAGATGTCCAAAGCCTAGAAAATTTTTTTCAGCCTATTTTACAGAGAATACCACTGAGGCATAGGAAAAGAAGATGATAAGCCAAAGAAATTAGAACAACACTGATGGGCATTGTACCCTAAAGCTGTTGCCTCTTGAGTCAATGCGAAGTCAGATTTTTCATTTAGAAGATAAAATAATGGAAAGTGCGGGAGAAAGCCTGTGCATTTCTTATTACTTTGCCCCAAGCATGATATCTAGTTGGATTCTTAGGTGTCGAGCAGGGCAAATGTCGCTCTCTCAGGCTTGAATATTGCTTCTTAACGGAAGTGTATGTTCAAGGATGAAAAAGAAAATGAGAACTCGGGGCACTGGCGCTGGCTCTCTCTACGACCTTGAGCATGAGCCGGGGGTCTTTCTAACAAAAATGCTGTGAGGAGGAGAAGGAGGGGTAATTTGCCCATCAAATGTCTGAGAAAAACATCTTACAGGAGAGACACATTCGGACCTCCTGTCTCAGAGGGTTCCGTTTGTGGTTACCCCACCGTCACTCGCTTTGACAGAGCTGAGGGGCTTCTTTACCTCATAGGAAGCAGGAAGCAGGGAGCGAGGAAGGAACCAAGGAGCAAGCAGAACCCCCAAAGCATGCTACTTCTTCCAGATGGACCCCACTTCCTCAGTTCCCACCACCTGCCAAAATGATACCACTAGCCACAGACAAAATGTACAAAAGATGATCCCGTAAGGGACACTGAATGTTCAATACACAACAGATAGAAGCTTTGAAAAATACTGTGTAGATGGTACCACTTTTGTTGTTGCTTGTTATATGCTATGAAGTTCCTATCCCCTGAACTTTCTACCACTTTCCGAAATGCCTAACCCCACCCCCAAAGGTTTTCCCCAGTACCTCAGCAAAGCCCCACACCAGCACTGGTAGCACTGGGGCAGTCCCGATAGCTTTAGTCTCATACCCCCAGCCAGTTGCAACAAGGCATTTGTCATCTTGGTGCAGACCTGTCAGCCCAGGAGAAAACGTGGTTTCTAGACCACCAGCAAAAACAGAGCAAGACAGGTAGCAATTACTTTCCTTCCCAAAATCCCACTCCAGACTGTCTGCCACATCCTATCACATACACTCCCGCTAGCCCTGATTTTCAATACTAAACATCATATCTTCTGGGGCCAAGAGAGACTGGATATCGCTTCCTCCAGAATCGCCTCCAATCAACCTGTGAATGACAGCAACAGTGTGGCAAGGAAAAGCAGGATGGGCTGAAGGGGGCAAGCCATCTCTCAGGCAGTGAGCTTTCAGATGAATGTGCTGGTCTTAGGAGCCCAAGAAGCACCAATTTTAAATAAACCATAAAGAATTAAGTCATGAAGTCTGTAAGATGGAATAGAAGGGTACTCTCAGGAAGTGTGGATGGTGGGAAAGGAGAGGAAGGCCTGCGTTCCTTTTCTTTCTTTCTTTCTTTCTTTCCTCTCCTTTCCCACCATTTTCCGTATCAGTAATGTAGCCTGCCAAAGCCCAGGGCTTGTTAGACTAGATACAACACTGCCACCTAGAGGCCCAGAAGGGATTGTCCCTCGGTCTGTCAGCTGCCAGGTCTGGAGCTGGTTCCCAGGAACTGCCTTAATGAAGCTTCCTGATGGGAGCTCCAGGCCTGTTTCTCTCTGCGTGGGGCAAACAAGGCTTGGAGCAACTGCTTGAAAGTCTAAGAATGTATGGCAGCCTTTATTGACTTAGCCATCCACCCTCAGCTCCTCCAAAACATAAAAGAAAGTACTATAGTTGGTAACCCCCCAAACTCCCCCTCCCCATCTAAATGCAAATTTCCTGAGTTTTTTTCCTTCCTGTGTCCTGTTCTTTGCATGTTAAGATAATTCATGCAAATCTTATGCATTTTGCTTACAGGCACCTAATTAGACAGATTAGCTCATAGACTCAATAACCTTCTCTTGTATTCTTATGAAAAGAAGGTTATGTCAGCTAGGGACCTCCAACTCTCAGTAGGCACCAGGCACAGAGTGTGTTTGTACTCACAGACCTCCATGTGCACAGAGAACACAACTGTTTTGTCATGTACGTTGCTGGATGTTTGTATTTGAGCCTATGCATGCCTTCTGCTGGGCTCCAGGGCAAAGTGTGCTCCCCACCCCCACCGCCGTGAGAAAAAGGGAAATAAATGGGTAGTTCACAAATATCCAGAGAACATGAACATCTGAATGGCATAAGAGTTGAACAAAGAAATTAAAAGAGAAATTTCCCTCCGTTGTTCAGAAAAATGGATTTGGGCTCTTGTTAGCATGCTGCTACTATGCAGAAGAAAAGAAAACTTGCTTATAAGAAAAAGACAAACCAAAGATGTAATGCTAACAAGCTCTCAAATTGACAAAAGCATTGTAGGTTGCCATGGCAAGAGATCTTTTCAAGTGTGAGGGTCGTTATCCCCAGCCTCTGAAAAATCCCTCAGGTGGGCCAGCCTAAGATGGAATTAGGCAAACAGAAGTCCTCAGAGCAGCAAGAGGGATGACTTGCTGACTCTCTTTCCTCCCTTCAAGAGTTCGCTGATTCCCAAGAGCCATCCAGATGTGCATTTAATCAAATTCCGGATAAAGCTCCCTGGAACAGATGCCACTTTTTTCCCCCAGCATGCAGCAGTCAGTAAAGCTTGCAGGTCACAAGGTGCCAACTCAGATATCTGACTGTGCTGTTTGACTGAGGCCAGTGAAACAGGACTGTTGCAGACTGGAAACAGATCGGATAGTGTCTCAAAAGAAAAGCCATTAGTCAGTACAGCCAGTTGCTGCCTTCAGGAAATTCGGGCTCAGTATTGTTAGGTTTCTTTTGAAAGCAGCCAGAAATTTGGTATGGATGTGAATTCTCCTGATTTTTAAACATTGGCAGCAACTCAAAGAAGAAGGGAAAAGCTTGTGCTGGACTAAAGAAAATTTAGCCAAAGGCCTGATTTGACCTGGAAAAGGCAAATCCAACTTCTCTGTCTCAGGCCTTGAAAAATCTATATTCAAACCACACCCAAGTGCAGGCCTTCACTGCCTATTTAGGGCAAAACGCTTCACACTTTCATGCTTCGGCTTATCCTGTTTCACCTGTCTGAGTTGCTCTTTCCTCCAGCCTTTGCCTGTCAAAATCCAGTATCAAGGGCCAACTCAAATGTCAATTTATTTGCGAGGTCTGTTGGAATCACTGCAGTCAACATTAATCACTGCAAGAGTGCTCTTTTTTATCTCTATTCTTGCATTCAGCAGAGTCGGCATCCAAGAGTGAGAGTAGTGTTTATGGATCCCAGCTATGAGCCCTTGGCAACAAGCAGTCGTCAAAACCGTCTTGTCTCCCAGTGCCATGCCTAGAACAGAGCTGGTATTGATAGTTGGCTTGAATTCATATTGAGAAGTGACTAAGTAATAAGCAATACAAGAAGTTTGCTGGTTAAACAACTCAGGGCACCTTAAACACAATTCGTTTAATCTGAGCTTTGCGCTAAACATGCAATTACATCCAAAATGGCACCAGGGAATCATGGATGACAAGGCACTCTGTCCACCCTTGTGTAGAAGATGGATTGTAAACAGCAGTGCGAAGTTCACTGTGGGCTGAGCACTCACTAAAATGAGAGTATTTAGTGAGTAGCACTCACTAAAATGGTGAGATGGCTTGTGGTTAAGAGCACTTGCTGCTCTTCTAAAGGACCAGCATTCCATTCCCAGCACCTATATCTGGTAGCTCACAACTGCCTGTATCTCTAGTTACAGGGGATCAAAAGTCCTCTTCTGGACTCTGAGATACTTGTACAAACACAGTACACATACATACTTGCAGACACATACACACACTTAAAAATAAATATAATCCTTAGAAGGCTGAGGTTGAGGTGTGAGGTCACAGGAAGCTGAAACCTAACAAGTTCTAGCTAAGAACTAATGATGTTGTTTTTCAACATGAGGAGAGTTTCTATAGCAAAGGGAAGGAGAAGAAAAGGGGATTGGATTAATTACAATTATGCTGAAGGGGGTGTATACTAAAATGGTGCTGCTGCGCCAGGACCTTGGTGGCCTCTCAGGAATCTGAAGACCTAAGAAAACCCCAGATCTTAACCTTAGAATTACCGACCTAAGACCTACAGCAAAGGTCAGAAGCAATAGATTATCAGTTGGGAAAAGGAGGGCCCTATCTTGCATGCTGGAGATGCCGTGATTCTGACCGCTCACAGGGGACACAGATGCTACAGGCGTGAGACCACATTCTGTTCTATCTTTATCACCATTGATGGTCTTCTGCTCTGGGGCTCCAAATACTGCTCCATACAGAAACTCTCAGCGTTCTGCACATGGCCCCAGGCTACCTACAAATTTCACAGCCCCAATGTGATACTTTCTCCTTGTGTGCCAGGAGACAGCATGAGCCATAACTACTGTTCACCCTTTCTATGACCACACTTGAGTTTGGTGAAATGGTGAAGAAACTAGCAAAGAAGAGAACTGGATGCAAAACAAGCCTTTCCCATCTAAGTATGAAAGCTGATGTGATGAATCAGGGTGATATCTGTTAGCAAGGACGGAAACACACCTACGTGCCCTAGACACAGCTTATATGGGGAAAACTTAGGAATTTCTTTTTATAAAAGAAGAAAGCTAATAAAAGAAGAAGGGAGAGAGGAAATCAAAGATTTCTTGGGAAAGAAACTAAAATAGGGTGGGAAATTAAGATCAAGTGTTGCTGAGGGTCAGCATCAGAAAAGGAGGAAAGAGCGGATAAAAGAATCCAATAGAATCACCCCCCCCCCGCTGCTTTCAACCACGCTCTGTCAATCATTTATTCTTTAAAAATGTCAGAAAGATCAGAAATGGAAGAAAAATAATCAACACTAAAGTGTAAGTGTCAACATGAACAGACTTCAGAGTGAAACAAAGAAATCATATAACTAGCTGAAATTCCACAGAGATGTAGAAACATCTTGGCAAAATGAGAGCAAGCAGAGACCTGGCTCCTCATGATGCTTTCTGTGTTTATTGGTCTTTTGATATCTATTTTACATTCCACAGCAAAAATGTTGTCATATCTGATGTGTTTTGCCAAGTCTTTTATTTGGGATGCTTCCTGATTTCAATATTTTTAGCTGCAGTTGTGTTTTAATCACGAGGGTATTGTTTGGAAAGCAATTATTTGATGTGCATTCAAAAGCAAAATTCAAGACCAAGCCAGATTCATGTGAGATCATCCCATAAGCGGGCCCACTGTGAGAAAGGGCAGAATGCTGACCTTGAAGAACCATATGTGACAGAATCTCAGATTACAGAAGCGTGGGGAATCGGTGGCTGTTGCTTAAGTCACCCAGTGCTGTTGACGGGAGACGGCAAATTACTTTATCTGTGTGCATTAGGAAATAAGGCCCAGGTATTTGTCCCACTCTGAAATCTAGCCTCCTTGCAATCAGCCAGCCTTCTGAGTAGCCTACAATTTGAGAAGAGGAGTAGGAATGGGTGACTTTTTAGAACTACATCTCCTCATGTCATTGTTTGTCTAAGGAAGTGGTGTCCTAGTACCACTAGTTTGGGGTATAGTACCTGATAATTAGTACCTGGAAGGAAAAATAATTGGAATGTCAGGACTGATATAACCAAGAAGACCTGCAGGCATCTTTCCTCCACATGTTCTTCAGAGATGAGAAGAGGCATTGGAGGAAAAGGCTGATGCTTCTTTGGTTGTTCCCAAGCCCCACAAGGCTTTGTCTCTCAACTTATCATGATGAAAGGCAACCTCAAGCTCTTTACAGCTGACAGACACAAACACAACTCTCAAGACGTAGAAAATCATCCCCTCCAGCCTTGATTTCAAGGACATCTTTGTTTGGCAAAGGCACCTGCAAACACTGGCTTGCTTCTCTCCCAAAGCACTTCATCCCTCATATGCTTAACTTGATCCAATAAAGGCATTGTTCAGGGTGGAAATGTGTAGTACAACCAACGCAGTCATTTTCCCAGCAAAGCAATTATGGGCCCAAAGAACAACGCAGTCTCTTTTCCAATTGTTCGTAGGAGTGTGTTCATTCCAAGCCATTACCACGTGTGTCTGTCAGAGGGAGTCTCCGCAGCAAGGTGTAATGAGGCGTACTAACTTTCTCTCCGAAGCTGAGCATCTCACCGCCTGGCTCCAGGACAGATCTGAGATTGTGGCTCCTGCTTCAAATCTATCTTTCTTTCTGAATAGTCTAGGCTGAGGTTATTGGAGCAGATCTTAAAGTCATAGGCAAGGAGATAGAGGAAGAGACAGACACAAGGGGAAGCAGCAGTGAGAAGAGGGTCCTGATATCTCTGATGGCTGCCAAAAAAAAAAAAAAAGCATGAAAGGGGAAGAATCCAGGGAAGTCTGCGGTCCATCCCAGTACACCACTCTCTTTTTGACAGACTGCCTCTGATGGGGATATGCTGCTTTGCTCTTTCATCACACCATCCTTCTGCTCAAATTCTCCTAAAGGCTCCCAACACAATTTGCAACAAAGTCCAAAACCCAAAGCCTGACTTGCAAGATCTAACAAAAGTAGCCACCAGCACATGCCACGTGACAGAGGACAGTGACACAGATTAGTGTCCCCAGCCCACATGAGCTGCCTTCTTTCTGACCACCGAGAGCCACGCTCTCTATGCTTTCATCCTGTGAGCCCAGTTCCTGTGGTTGCTGCCATTCTTTTCAGTGATCATGGCTTCCTGGTTGGGCTTGGCTAACAAGAAAGGAGGAAGAGCTAGGCAGGCTATCACAGGGATGGAGAATAACTTTCGCATCTACTGTCTTGGCTCCTACTCTCTAGGGTTCCTTTAGAAAAGCTGTCACCTAAAAGGGCCTGCTCTGTGGGAGGTGCCTTTACCTGCACTGAGCTTACTTGTTCTACATGGACACACACCCCTCCACACTCCTGTGAATCTGAAGATAGTTTTCTTTCTCATCCCCTTACCATTAAGTCACCAGACTCTAATCAACAACCACCTTTCACTTATCCACAAGGTCAGTAGTCCTGTTGCCTGTTAAGGCAACAATCAGGATGCCTTCTTCCCACTCTCCATTTCCTCACAGATGAGAAAACTCAAAGCTCAAGAGGTTAAACCCCTGATTATCTGAAAACTTACAAAGGAGCAAGTAGCAGAACCAGGATTGGAACCTGAGAACTTCCACTCCAGACAGTTCTCCAGTAGCCTGTGATCTGTTCCACCTTATTGTCTCACTATGCTGGCACTATATTTACACTTCTCTGCTTCCATCCAAACTCAACCCATGCTATGCAGTTGGAGCCAAGCCACCCATCTCGATCTCCAAAATGTGTTGTCTGTGCAATCCCCTAATCCCCTCATACACATACCAAATACTGCTTCTGTCTGCTCTTTTCTTGTTGTTGTTAAAGATTTATTTATTTATTTTATGTAGACGAGTATTCTACCTGCATGTACACCAGCATGCCAGAAGAGGGCATCAAATCCCAGTATAGATGGTTGTGAGCCACCATGTGGTTGCTGGGAATTGAACTCAGGACCTCTGGAAGAGCAGCCAGTGCTCTTCACCTCTGAGCTATCTCTCCAGCCCCTTCTCTGCTTCTTTTGTTAAGTACTCTTGGGTATTTCCTTGTTTTACCATTGAGATGAAGAAGCCTTCAGGGGGATGGAAATTCTGACCCACACATTCTTTCCATTGCCCTGAGCCTGTGGTAGATATGATGTCCTGTATTAGTAACTGAACAAATGATTGAGAAAGAACTTCTGCATTCTCTCAAAAGAGTCATTTTCCTGCTTTATACAATGGGCAATAAGTTGGGGAGGGAGGTGACAAACTCTAACATTAATTCACCTAAAAAAAAAAAATCACATTTTCATTCTCAGCAAAGCTTACTTAGAGTTACTGTAGAGGCTGCACAGTTTGTTAGCTGCTAAAGAGTCAGTACTGTGATGGCTACAGGAGAATTTCCTAGAACTACATTGCTTAGGTTCAAATTGTAGTTCTGCCACTGTTATTCTTGGGAAACTTCTCCACACAACATCTCAGTTCAGCTGTCTATAAGATGGAGGTAATGGTTGTACTTACCTTGTGTTGTGAGGATTAATGAAATCAATATATATAAGAGCCTAGAGCAGAGAAGAACAGATAGATGGTGGGTAGATAGAGAGGGAAAGGTTAGTTAATAAGTGTTAGTAATTATTGCTGAATTAGCAACAGTCACACAGAGATCAGCCCCCGTTAAGACAAGAAATTTGGAAGATTGCAGAAAATCTGGAAATTATGCTCTCTCTAGTGTTCATTAGAAAACAGGAAGTTCCCCAAAATTAACCCTATCCTGGGAAATGGTTAGCTGGTGAAGAATTTTCATCTTTCCTACACAGAGACCCAAGAAGCCCTTTGTAGTCTATTGGAAATGAGGCCTCACATGCCCCAGCACATCTGGTGATGTGTCCCAATGCCAGACTGTGGCTCCACAGTGATGACATTCATAGTCCCAGACACAGCCCTGCTCTTTGAGAACTTGATAAAAATCTCCTGAGAGGAAAATAACTGAGTTTCCATCAAAAGACTACAACAACATTGGGGACATGGCAAATTCATTTCCGAAACCACCTGCCTCTCATTCACTGTTCTGTTAGCGCCTGCCATCCACTGCTTACGTGTTGAAATGCTGGAGAAACCACGAGAGCAACATGACAGCAGAACAAATAAAGAGTCTCTGTTGCTTGATGGGCCCCTTTCTTCTTCATAATCTTGCCTTTTTATTACCTATATTAAGCATGGTGTACACTGAGGGCCTAAGAAAGGAAAGAAGAAACGATTTGAGTGTCGGGTTTGCAGCAGCTTCCTCCCTTGAGAATTGAGCTTATACACGTAGTTTATTACCTCTTCAGCCGTCTGAACACAGCTTAAAGCCATATAATAACTTTTGGTGGGTTAAATGAGTAACAGCCCTCGCTAGTCTGTCAATCAATTCCATTCCCCTTGTGAATAAAGGAAGTTAGCATCTTACCTCTCTGACGGCTAAGGAAAGTGAGTTTTGTTTTGCTTTCTTTTGTTTTGTTTTTTTTTCAGCTCTCTATCTGGAAATTTTTTTGGCAGAGGATGCTGAGGGATCCTATAGTCTTTATAGCACCTGTCATGTGAGGTACCGAAACGGGGAAAGTTCTATATGCATTGCCACTACAGAACTAGCTAAGTGAAGGCTGCTGGTAGAAAAATCGTAACAACTTTAGTGTTCTATCTGCACCAGCCACAATCAGCTCGCCTCTGATGAGGAATTCAAAGCAGTAACAGAATCATACTCAAAGGGGAGCCAGTTACATGACCAAATAGGAAGCCCCAGCAGCTCAGATTGCATGTGCCTTCTGAGAGCACAAGCTCACTTGCTGTAAGGATATCTAATGTGGCCCACCTTGTAAAGTTCTCATCACCTTTCATGTCATCACTTGGGGACCAGGCCTCTGACAATTACACCTGTGGGTAACAAACTAAATCTAAACCATAACACAAATTATTCACTTCCTTTCTCGGGATAAAAGCTGCTCCACCCCATTCTGAGAACATATGTGGTCTTCTTCAAGTGAGTTTTTAATCAAGAAGTATTTATTAAGCTGTCATTATCCATATGTATTTGTCTTGACTCTAGAGATGAGGAATAGAAGCATAAGCCTGTCACCTGTCCAGAGTGACACCTGGGCTCTAATGCCTTCAATGGGGTCCACGCTGGCCACCTTGTTGATATTGAACTTCCCACTCAGCACACGTGCCACCCTCTCCCTGTACCTCTCTCTGTATTTTTCTAATAGTGATGCCTTCTCTCACAAACTATATTTGCATAGTCATGGTGCTTACTTAGAGTCTTCCCTTGTGAATGAGGCTTAAACATCTTCCCTTGTTGCCTAGCTTCTTTAGAGCTATAGATTTTAGTATGTTTTTTCTATATTGTGCCTTTTTTTTTAAGTTTCCACCAGGATTGTGAGATGTTTAAGATGTTTAAATGCTGACCCAGAGAAGCAGTTCACAGTCACTGAATCAACTAGTCCCATTGGATCCCTTTAAGAGAATAATTATTTATGGTGCCTGCCTGATGCATTTGTTTATTTTCCAACATATCTTCTGACCACCTACTATGTACTCAGCATGATACAAGGTACCTGTCATATAACCAAAATGAGCAATGTCCTGGGTCCTGACAATCTTATAATCTAGTGCAGGACAGATGTACTATAAAAGGACAAATGTGTCCTAGACCCAACTCATAAGTGTCTCAGAGAAAACTATGTGTGTTCAAGTGCTGAGAGTAATAAAAATGAGGTGTTAGTCCGTTTAAGATGGCCAGAGAAGGCCATGCTGATGCCCTGAGGGACATGTGAAGATACAGAGAGAAGAATCCATAAGGATGGCTAATGAGGGGCTGTCAAGGCACAGGAGAGGGTGAAATGTGAAGCTTTAGGTGAATTGTGGCCTCCTTATTTCTCAGAAGTAAGACTAATGCCAGTAGTGTACAGAGAGAAGGGAGAGAAAATGGGAGGGAGGGAAACACGAAGAAGCTGTGGAAGAAATGGAGCAAGCTTTATTGGCAATGATCAGAAGTTTGGATTGATTCTGAGTGAGAACCGAATTCTTGCCTGGTTGACAACCAAGATGCAGCACAGCTTGCTTGACCCTGGTTTACAGAGCAGCACTCCACTTGTGTTTGACACAAGCTGCTCTGAGAGTGCAAGGGAAGAATTAGGATCCATGTGGGAGGTTCCTGTCATTCTGTTCTCACTGGGCTCCCAGCCTCAGCATCTCAGCTAAGGAATGTACTGTTTGGCTGCAGTTTGGGGAACCTAGGTGGGATTAAGGCTGAATTTGGCAAAAGGGCATCCAAGGGGTGTGCCTTTACACATCAAGGGCACATTTGCATCTCTACCCTACCTGTAGAACTCAAAGAGAATGCAGAAAAAAGAAAGAGAGAGAGGGCGGGGGGAGGGGGGAGGGGGGGAAGGAAGGAAGGTAGGAAGGATCGATCTAGGAAGAACAGTGGTTCTCCACCCTCAGCAGTTGAACAACCCTCTCACCTAACACCGTCAAAAAGCATAGACATTTACATTACAATTCATAGCAGTAGCAAAATTGCAGTTAAGAAGTAGCAGTGAAAATAATTTTATGGTTGGGGCTGACCACAACATGAGAATTGTATTAAAGGGCCACAGCATGAGGAAGGCTGACCACAATCTACAGCCATACTGCCCAGCCACTCTACAGCCTCCTTCCTTGCACTAAGTGCTCCAAGGAAAGCTTGGCACAGGAAGACATCCCAGGAGAAGGGTGAAGTTACAAAGGACTTGCTGTCCTGTAATCAGGCATCAAAGCAAGGTAGAGCAGCTTGAATGGCATGAGGCTCAGGACAGAGCCAGGTCCAAACTTCCAAGGATCAGGGACCTGCTCCATGGACCAAGGTAGAGCTAACCTGGACAGGAGTCAGTCTTTCACGGCGGGCAGGATTTTGTACCTACCACCTGCTCTCTAGTTGAGATCTGCAACTGCACCAAAATGCTGTGTAAGCAGCATGAACTCTGTACTTCTCCAAAGCTCAAACCTTCCTTCTGTCTTCTTTAGCAGAGCCTGATGCCAAGCAGAACCTTGTGGTAGTCAGGGGGGCAGTCAGTTTGGAGCTGAGCAAATGGCTCCCTCCTTTCCCTGAGCCTGCAGTGTATACAAGGTCAATTCTGCGTCCCCACTATCTGCAGTTGTAACAAAAACCTTGACACCAGACACATTTTCCAAATGGATGAAAAATACTGTTAACAAACAAAAGAGTGAGAGGCTATGGGTACCACACACACCTCTTCCAGCCCCCACTTCAGGGGTGACATGCACAGTATTGGAACGAAGGCTGAGATGCGCAACCTACAAAGACCAGTGTGCTAACAACCTTGGCTGCCAAAAACAGGCACCACTGGGAGATGGGGAATGTTTTGTTGTTGTTGTTGTTGTTTCCTTGAGTAAGGGCTACTGTGTGTAGCCCTGGCTACCCTGGACTCACTTTGTAGACCAGGATAGCCTCAAAGTCACAGAGTTTTGCATGGGTGCCAGGAAATAGGCAACTCTTTGGCTGACAATTCCTACTATGGTGTGCCCTCCAACCTCAGAACCAAAGCAACAGAGGCCAGCTAGACATGCTGTGATGCTTCTGAGACTCCAACTCAAGATAAACCTTTTTCAGTTGCTTTACCTCAGGTGATTAGTTGCCACGAGGGCTGGTTAAGAAATACCCTTATCTCTAAGCACAAGTGCCACACATATCAAAATCCTTAGGTGAACAAGCCTTTTATATAAATGGCGTGGGATTTACATATATGCACAGATCCTCTGGCATGTTCTCCATTAGTCTAGATTACTTTTGGTACCTGATGTAAGTGCTATGTGAATGTCTGTCCTATTGTGTTCTTTAGGAAATGACAAGAAAAGAGTTGCTGATGTTCAGTACAGATGCCAAGGGTTTTTCCTGATGGTTTACACACCACAGTTAAATTCCTGGCTGAATCCAAGGAGGCAGAACCCACAGATGCTGAGGGCCTACTCTAGTAGGTAGTAATACAAGCCTGACGGTCAGGGGATCTTGATCCCTGCTCTACTCCTTTCAGCAGCACGACCTTGGAAAGATTATTCCCCAGCCTTCAGCTGCAGCATCACAGTCCTAAAGTGGTAATTGTAAGATTTATCTGGCAGAGTGTTTGTGTGGATGAAATGAGAAATTACATATGAAGTGTTTTTGGCATAGTGTTTGACATAAGAAACGGGAGATAACATTATTATAATTAAACATTATTTTATTAAGGAGGGAGGCTCGCACCCAGCTGCATCTATCCCGAATGCCAAGCAGTGAGTAGTTGCATAGCCTGAGAGCACTGAGAGACAAGTGCAGAATCAAAGTGGGCCTGTCGGCACAGGGTTAGGAGTGATGTTGGCCTTCTTGCAAAATTCATTTGAAAATAATGTAAAGCACATTTGGTGGTGTCATAGCAAATATAATTCCCATAACCAGAAACTTCCCTTGGTTGTTCCACAGATACCCACTTACGAGGAATGGGGAGCAAAAGGAGAGGTTCGATAAACTTCTACGAGAGTTGCATCACAGCATCCGAAGCCCTATCCCCACCCACTTCCACTGTCCTCCAATTCTCTCCAGATGGGTGGAAATGCCACCACTCATTAAAGCAAATGTCAAAGATCCTTTTTTAAAATGGCTTACAGAAGAGCCATTTTAAAAAAGGATCTGGATTTACCTCTAATGGTCAAGTTAGAGTTTGAAACTTAATAAAAAAAATCTGAAAGGTCATGAAAAATGATAAAGTCCTGATACTAAGGTAGGGGACACTTGCATTCTTGGGAAATCTTTAACCATTGTTCCCACTGTTGGAGGGGACTCTGTAAGTAGATACCAGATTCTACACTGCAATCAAGGTCCTGGGTAAGCTTGGGCCTCAAGCTTTCTCATCTTTAAAAGTGAGAACAGGGGGGCTGGAGAGATGGCTCAGAGGTTAAGAGCACTAGCTGCTCTTCCAAAGGTCCTGAGTTCAAGGAGAGCTAAATGAAAGACTCATAGAGACCTTTAGTACCCAGATGGTGATGAGTATGAACAGTCTCTGTTTGTGAGGCTATTTTTACAGGTAAGTTGGAGAACCACTAACCTAAGAGAATTCTGAGACACAAACCTGCTGCCCATGAGGAGGAACTTGTTGCAGATTTGTTCCTTCTTTGGGGGTCTTCACAGTCTAAAAGAGCTTCCTCTCAGTCAGCAATAGTAGGAGTAATAATAAAGCTAAATGGATCTGGGCACCCTTGACTGGCAGCAGTTTGGTCTCCCTGCATTTCCCTTATAACCAACATCTCCCTGATTTGACAGACAGTATATCTACACAACACAAGTCCTGCTATTAGTAAACAAGAGATGGGGAAAACAAATATCTTCCTTAAGCACATAACCTCATGTGGTGGTTTGAATAAGAATGGTCCCCAAAGGCTCATATATTCAGATGTTTGGTCCCATTGAGAAGGACTGGAAGGTATGGCCTTGTTGAAAGAGGACTGTCATTGAGGTGTCCTGTGAAGTTTCAAAATCCCACATCATTCTCAGTTAGCTCTCTCTGCTTCCTACCTGTGGATAAGGATGTGCGCTCTCAGCTGCTTCCCTGCACCATGCCCGTCTGCTTGCTGCCATGCTCCGCACTGTGGTAGTCATGAACTCTAAACCTCTGCAACCGTGAGCCCCAAGTTAAATGTTTTCCTTTAAAAGTACCTTTGGTCATGGTACCATTGTCACAGCAATAGAAAAGTAGCTAAGATACTCCAGCAAGCTACTTCCTCATACTAGGCTCCACCACCTAAAGGCAGCCCATCCCCCAGCAGCACTAGCAGGCTAGTAGGCAAGCCTTTAAGCACTTGGTCTTGAGGGACATCAGATCCAACCCAGTTAACAAGTGATAAAATCTGCACTTGAGCCCAGGAAATAAGATGCCAGGGTGGGGCTTTTGTGTACCAAACTTAGCTTAGTTTCCAGGGACTTTGAGAAAAACTTTTAAAGGGTCCCCAATCCCTACATACTATTGTGTCATATTACAAGTTGAACACTTACTTGAGGACTGTTTTTGTTTTGTTTTGTCTTAAAAGTCAACTAAATTGAACAAAGCCAAGTGACTTCCATGGCCCAGGCCAGTGGAATATTATCAAGAGTTGCAATCTCAAAAGACACAGACATCTTCTGGTTGCTAGGGTGACTAAGAACCAAAGCATGTCGAAGGTCTGAGCTCTCAAGACAGGCCCACAGCAGAGCTGTCTGCCAAATGCAATGAGTGCAGTGAAGGGGGAAAACCATATAGGCAAGTTAAACAGTGCTATCCCAAGACAGTGCAGGAGACTGGACCTTCAGGGCCTCTTGGACCCCTTTTGAACTCAGCCCACATCAGCTGCCCATTTGACCTCTTTAATTTATGAAAACTAAAATGACTCCAGCTAAGTTTACCTGTCAGCTGGCATTTGTATGCCATTTCTTTCTCTACCTGAATTCTACTGGATCTGTTTTTGCCAATTAAATAGAGAATTCAGAACTCAGCAGAGGGTGTCTGCAGCTGTATAAATCTGGCCCATGTGGATAACTAGTGCATGAACGATTGCAACAGAATAAACAAAGCAGGATAAAAGCACCTTCCTTCTAGGAGTCTGTACCCAGTAATGGCGGTATTAATCACAGTATCATTATAGTCATCCTCCTCAGCCCCACGATCATCAATTTGGAAACTGTTTCTCCTGGTGATGGCTCCTTATTACAGCGTGGTATTAACTGAATCCACACTGACTTTCTGCTCCTATTACTAACCAGCTGTGGAGCAGTAATAACCAGAAGCAAAGCAACATTGGCTCAGAGGGCCAGGACATATGAACTGAGGGCAGCTGCAAGCATACAGTCCCATTGTGGCATAGAGCATTGGCACTAACTCATGAGTGATGTCCTGTTTTAGGGCTCTTCAGATCTCTTTCAAGGACAAGCCCTCAGGATGCATCCTAAGTGCATGCCTAAAAGGAGTAAGACCTGGGGTTCAGTCCGCAGTATTGAAAGAAAACAAAAATAAAATACAAAGGGTCAATAAAGAGTTAACAGCTAGAGTTTTGCTTCTTTTTTTTTTTTTTTTTTTTGTGATCTTTATCTAGGTCACAGATATTCATCCTGAAGACTCTTTGTCTGGTTCACGATTTAAAAAAAAAAAAAAAACAACTACCACCAAGAGAATAACCAGATGGATTCCTTCAACGTCTGATTAAAAACTCTAACTACCCCAAATTCCTGTTGTGGCTATTAGAGAACAAAACTGTCTCAGCGTTCTTAGGGTTTTCTTAAAGTACATTTCAAAGCATTTTAGTTTGTGACTTCTGCAAATTAGCACTCTCATGCTTTTGTCCCTAGACAGCCCAAGGCAATTACATTCCACAGCCACAGCTATTTCTGTCCCTACCTTAGAGTCTGCAACTGGCAGGCGAAAGTGCCAGGTGACCTGTTGATTTGTATCTCTTCTGTTGCTTTTTATCCGTGCCACTGCCTCTGGGCATGAACAAGCTGTTTATTTGGGTTGGTTTTGGCTTAAGGATCTATCAAAGCATTAGCATCCAAAACTCTCAGCTTCTTCTCTTAGCTGTTTGCATGTCCAGTGCTCTGACTGGGAGTCTGGCCGAAGTAAGAGTTCCAGGACCTACATGGAAAAAGGGAAGAATCTACTCCCCCAAGTTTCCCTGTGATCACCATACATGTGCTACACACACACACGTGTGTGTGTGTGTATACTGTATACATATATGTGCATAAATATACATATACTCTGTGTGTTTGTGTGTGTATTTGTCTCCCACCCTTGTGTACAAATAAGAGAGTGTGAGGTTGCCATCATTGCAATGAGCCTTCTCAGGAAAGCCAAAGAGGTACACAAGGTGGGAAGAGAATTATGGAAGTCCCCTAGAGCCATACACTTGGAGCCATAGTCCTTGGCCTATGGCTCTAGGCAACAATCCTGGTGACAGTACTAAGATAGGCTCACAGATTCCCTTCCATGGATATGGCTTGCTTTAAGGGATGTTCCTCTGAAATGTACCCATTCCAAACTGAATCATTTGCTGGGAGGCAAATGAAGGGGAGGCTCGTGAGTAAAGAGAAGGCGAAGTTTTTGAGAGAACAGAAACGTAAAGGAGTCTTGAGAGTCCATTCAGCAATATAAAAGGAGTTATTGGGAGTTCCTCTCCAAGCAGCCAAACAGCAGAAAAGGCTTGGGGGCTGTAGAGCTGCCTGAAAACTGAGCAGAAAGCCCCCAGGGTTTCCGTATTCAGGACCCATGTTGGGGGTGAGATTTCTGATAATACTTTTGTAAGCAACCACTCACCCATACTTCTGGTTAGCAATCCCAGTTAAAAAAAAAAAAAAAAAAAACATAGATTCACCAAATGATGTCTTTGGTCTGAGGCAGGCTCCTTTATCCCAGAGAGGAGCAGTTTCAGTATAGCTGCCTCTGTAATAAGGAAACATGTAGGCAGTCTAAGTTACAATGATATGAGCTGTCATGTAATTTATACTATAATTCTATAGTTAAATACTATTTTAGTAGGGCTAGCGAGATGGCTCAGAGGTTAAGAAACCTGGCTTCTCTTAAAGAGGGCCTGGGTTGAATTCTCAGTACCCACACGGCAGTTCACAAGTGTCTGTAACTTCATTCCAGAATATCCGTCGCCCTCTCCTGGCCTCCATGAGTACTGCATATATACGATACATGCAAGCAAGACAACCACATACCTAAAATAAAAATGAACAATTACTCAAAAAATACTATGCATTCATTAAGATTTCAAAGATTTTGTAATAATATAAAAGCTATAGTTTAAAATTATTAAGAGAAACCCATTAAATGTAATCTTTTTCAAAATTCAACATATCCACATATATGATCAGCATATATATATATACATATATATATGTATATATATAATATATATATATACATATATATATTATGTATATACACATATACATAATATATGTGTGTGTGCATATATATGCACACACACACACACATATATTATGTAAAGTGTGGAGAAAGAGGGAACGATATTGAGAGATTAAAAAGAGAAATAATGACAGGTAAATATGGAAATATTAGTAGCTTGTCATTTGATGGACTCTTCTGTAAATTTTATTCTTCTTAAACAGCTGTCTTTATCTTCCAAATTGTCTAGTAAGAATATCATCTTTGCTTATAATCAATAAAAAAGAATATTATTTTGAAATATAAGTTGTATATTAAACTCTCAAATTGTATTTGAAAATACAGGTTAGACCATAAGAAATGCTTACTTTTAAAAATGTATTTTATTTTATATGTATGAATGTGGGCCTGCATGTATGTCTGTGCTCCACATGCATGCCTGGTGCCCACAGAAACTGGAAGAGGATTTCAGATCCTTTGGAACTGGAGTTACAGGTGATGATGAGCTTCCATGTCAGTGATAGGTCCTCTGCAAGAACAATCAGTGTTCTCAACTGCTAAGCCATCTCCCCAGGCCCTAAAATACTTACATTTTTAAAAGGAGGAGAATCTAGAACCACGCCTTTACTAAACCACCACAGTCTCTAACAATGATCTATAAACATTTGTCCTTAAACCCACAGATGCAGGCAGTCTTCATTTCCCCATCTAAGAAACTTCTCTTTACAACAGATGGAGACCGCCACAGAAAACCACAGCTACTCAGAACTCAGAGTTGTGGAGCCCAGTCCCAGTGGATCCATCTATAAAATACTCCCACATCTAAGACTTGGGGAACTTTGTGGAAGCGGGGACAGAAAGATTGTGAAAGCCAGAAGATGAGGGAGTTTGCTGTGTGATTGTGTCTCCTGGAAATATCAGAAGCTATAGCCATTAAATGTGTATGTAGATATGTATACATGCATATATATACACTTTATGGGTAAATATATCAGATATATATATATATCATATATCCATCCACATATATCTCACCATGATCATCCAAATGTAAGCTAGGCAGTGATGACACCAATGAACATGCCAAACTGGACAGAGAACTACAGGCAACTAAGGAAAGCTAGGAACAGGAGAGGTGTTCTTACTCAGGAAAGAGCACACACCAACTGGCTGTCCATACCAAATGGTCAGCCCTGAAAGCATACAGTAGCTTTATTTGGAAAGAACAATTTATATTTAGGAATATATATATGCACACACACATATATATGCTTATATCCATACAATAACAACTGTTTTTTTTTTTTAAGGCCATGAATTTGAATGAGAGTGAGGAGGGGGATATGGGAGGGTTTAGAAGGAGGAAAGGAAAGAGAAAAATGTTGTAATCAAATATAATTTTAAACATAAAATAAATTTTTTAAAATGGTAAATTCTTATATTTGGAGCTCCATCTGGTAGTTATAGCTACAAAAGGGCAAATACACAAATACTTATTACTCTAAATGATAAGTATGTTATCTGAACAGTTGTCCTCAAATATTCATAAAGTACAATAAAATAAGTATTGTAAAAGTATTCTGCCCAGAGTTTTTGAAAGGTAGAAAAAGCTCACTGTAGCAAAATGAGCATTATTTTTAAGTATTTATTACTTTAATATTTAAAGCATTTTTAATCTTTATGTGGGACTTGTGAGGGGTCAGGGTGAATGTTCTTACTTCACAAGCCTAATGATACAAGCTCAGGCCTTGGAGCCCACAAAAGAGAGAGCTGACTCCCAAAAGCTGTCCTCTGACCCTCACAAGTGCCCCCAAGGCATGTGCACACACACTCGCACATGCACACACATACACCAAAATTATTAATGAAAAAGAAATTGTATACCTAATTGCATGCAGCCCCTTCTTATAGAGGTGATTCACATGCCCTACTGTGTAGAGGGGGATTTTCATTGTGTTGAACACAGTACTATCAGCCAAGACTCTCTAGCCCCACAGACCTACTGGTGCCATCCCAACATCCATACTGCCAGCCTACAGGGGTCACCCCATTCCCCTCCACAGCAGTGGGATTGAAGGAGAGTAATTCCCTCCCTGTTACTGCTAGGAAACTCCAGCTGACACAGGCAAACATTAAGTTCCAAGTCCTTTCTCAAGATCAATAATTTCAGAGTGTGTTTATATAGCTTCTTAATATTTCCCAATGCCAATGGTGAGGAAAATCAAGCTGTGGTTAATTAAAGAAAGTGTTGCAGAGTAGAGTAGTCACCTTAAGAAATATATATATTTTTTAATTAATTGAATCCTGGGGGCATATGAGTCATCTCCCATGCACTGCAAATCATCCTACCAGGTTGTAGTTCATGGCACATACACATACATTTGCACACAAACACCAAATTTTAAGACAGCAGGAAAATCTTACTAATGCTCATAAAAACATTTTCAGAGAGGGAAATCACGGATTAATAAAATTAAAATTTAACTTCAATAAACATATCTGAGCTTCTTTATGTGCAGAAATATGGAGAGCTGAAAAAAAAAATATTTGGAGGGTTGGTTTTCTCCCCTGATTTGCGTGTAACAAAGCACCTGGACTCACTTCCTATCTTCTAAACCAAGCTCAGGAGCCCCTCTTTGTGGCCCTGAGGTCTCTCTGTCTTTCTGAGCAGGAAAAACACTGATCGTTCCATATGCGACTGGAGTTGCAGTCTACCCGAAGCATATGTGTTTAATCAACTTTAATACCCCTGTAGGCCAGAGGAACTGAAATTCTCAGGGCCGGGAATAATTATCATTTCCATTGCATTAGCGAGGTTCGCTGGCGAGCCAGTGGGGCGGGGCGTCTGCCATCACTGTGTACAGGGCTGAACAGTCAGAAATAACACGCGTGCCACAGCTCTCTCATTCTCAGTTGCCCTTCTCCCTAAGCTCCCTCCCTCCTTACCTTGAGGTTACAGCAGCCACTGTGATTAATGAAGAAAGTGGCTGATCTTTCTCAGTTCCCCCAAGGTGTCCTTTTAATTCGGAGAGGGAAACCTGGAGTGTGAACGTGCCGGTTTAAAATTGCTAGGCTCTCGAGCAGCCCAGAAAAGGAACCTTCCCATGAGCATCAGCAGTCTCGTCAGAAGGGCCAGCGAGTCATCGCTCACTCAAGAAATTCAACGTCCTCCATCTACAGAGGAAACAGTTGGAGGGATAACCATGAGCTCTGAGAGGGCATTGGGTTCTCCCCCAGGCTCTCGTGTGAGCTGTCGGCGTCTGTTGATTTTTGATTTCTTATTTCTCTAAAGTGGACACTTGAAAAGTATATGTCATTCCAACTCATGGCATTGTTGTGGAGATCAAAGGAGATTTGTGAAGACTCTTTGTACACTCTGCAGCATGAGCATAATGACCAAGATGTGGTATAAAAGAGAGTTGACATTGCCAGAAAGTAAAAACCATCCAGTCTTGGCAAGAAAGGAGACACACACTTTTCCATCTACTGTGAGTACAAGAATAAACAGCTGTGCTTAATAACAGCATCAACAGCCTTCAAAACATGCTTACCCCCTTGACCCCCAAACTCTGTTAAATTGCTGTTAATTGGTTTTCCTTCAAGACACATCAAGTTGAAAATGTGTAGGAACCATGTCTTCATTGGTGTATCCACTGGCAAGCTGCCTGTGCTCCAGTAAGTAATCCCACACCTGCTCATGAGAGCAGCCATAGTTAATCTCAGTGGGACATACACATACACACACAGAGAGAGAGAGAGAGAGAGAGAGAGAGAGAGAGAAGTCAGAGGGATTTGTTGGGAAACAGTCCAGTGGGGATAGGAAGTGAAGAGAGAAGGTAATTTGGAGGAGATGGGGTCAAAACACATTATATACATATATAAAAAATACTGTTTATGTCTAGTAAGTATTTGAAATCCTTTTCTGGCTTTTAATCTTATAATACTCATATTTTTTAGAGTAAATCTAACATTAAGAATGTTGTTAAAGACGAAGTGACTGTGAGGTACCCAGCCCCAGTTGACAGCTCTACAGCACATCCCATATTCCTAAGGCTTGGGGGGAAATCACAAGAGGCCGTAAGAAGATGCAAGAACCAAAGGGTCAGGATTTCTGTTGCTAGATAGTGTCTTCTAACAGAACAGGGAAGGGGCACCAAAGAAATACCAACATGGCTCCCTAACCAAGTCCTGGATTCCTGCCAACATGAATGGGATGGAAATTCCCACAGTCCTCCATAGATGAAGAGCTATAGGCAACAGGTGCTGTGCAGAGAGGAAGAATCAATGTTTTTCCAGGGGAAAACTCCCAGATAGTTTATCCAGTCCCGAGTGGTCAGCCTTAAACCCGTGTACATGCAAGCAACACTAAATGGACTCAGAAGGTTGTATGTGCATATATGTAAGTCAACACTGACTGTTATTATTTTTTTTCCCACTGTATTGTGTTTACTACAAAGCCTGACAATCAGATGCCTCAGGCCTCTGCCGCTCAGCACCAGCATTTCCTACACATTAAGGACATGATGGAAACCAGGACCCTGATTGACTGCAGTAATGAATAACTGATCCCAGAGAGCACTGATGAGATACCCAGAAGTCTTCGTAATCTAGCTTCCTCAGGATGTCTTTGTTAGAAGGTAAGAAAATCTGTGTTTTGGGTCCACAGTGGTGAGTGAGCACAGCTGCCTTCTAACCTGCAGACTTGGGTTTGGTTCCTGGACAACTCAGTTCTTCCTTAGGGCTGGAGAGATGGTCCAGCAGTTAAGAACACTTGTCACTTTTGCCAAGGACCAGAGCTCTGAGTTTAGAGGTTCACAATGGTTCCAGCTGTAGGGAACCTGATGCGTTCTTCTGACTTCCTTGGGCACATACATACATACATACACACATATATACACACAAATAAGTAATAAATAAGTCTTTTAAGGGAACAAAGCAAAATGCTGAGGGAGCCTGAATTTGAATAAAGTAAAGTCAAGAAAGAGGCACTACTCCACCTAGCTGGCAAGACAAAGGCTACTCTCATCCCTCACCAGTGAAGCCTCTGTGCTGTGAAGGATGGTGGGTGCAGGTTTAACTCATCAGTGCCCAGGATGTTGAGAATAAGTGACAACCCCAAACAAGTCATTTACACTGCCTGCTCTATAGCTCAGGGAATATTGTGGAAGTGGGGACTGATAGAATGCAAGAGCTGGAAGACAGGGAGAAAGACAGCAAAATCCCAGCCCATACATATAACACAGTCATTGTAACCACAAACTCACAGCAAGACTCCAATGGACAATTCCAATCCAGGGGTCAGACAGACATGCTTGTCAAGCCCAGAGGGAAACGAACAAAACAAAAAGTCATAAACATGGGAAAGAGATTAGTAAAAGAATGTTGGGTGACAGCAAGAGGATGGAAGGAGATGAGAGATTGAGGTCGTGATAATAACTAGTATGAAATTCCCAAAGTACAGATTTAGTAAGTAAAAATATTAGAAAGAAATATTTAAAAATAGAAAGAAAGAAAATAACATAGAAGTCAATTAAAGGAAAATTCTGACAAAGGCCTTGTGATAACACTATCACACAAGGACAAAAACAGAATTGAGGAGATCTATAACTTTATTCCTCCAGTGATGGGACTATTGGCAGTTACTGATCCTGAAAGTTTAGTTTTCACTCCTTGTATCTAAGATGTAGCAGGATCTGTCAGGTGTGAATTCTGATGTTATTTATGTGAGTTTCAGCGTGAACAAGAAGGGCCATGGAAACTAGCCTGATCTTAGAAGAAGGCGAAAAACTACGTTCTCTCCTACACCCATCTCCTGCCGCATATCAAATCATCCCCAAATTTGGCTGAGATTATCTCAGTTCTCTTGTGTGACATCTTGGCTGTGCTTGGCTGGACAGCTCTCCTCTATGTGGCATCTGCTGGGGCTGAAATGTCCACAGTGACTTCATCACTCACACATCTGTTGCCTGTTACGATGTCAACACAAGCTAGGAGTTAGGCAGATGACAAGAACAGCAGAAGATCTGAGGTTGTACCCTGCTTGCCAGCTGACAAATTAGCCTATCACAGTTCCATAGATGCTGGCAGGAAGTCTGCGTGAGCAACACTGGCTGTTTGTCACAAAGGGTCAGGAGTCTACATGAAGTGATGTTTGCTTTGGTTCTGTGGCCACTACAGCCTCTGCCCACTGATAGGAACAATGGAGCATGGTCCATCCCACAGCTGTTTCATGGACCTTCTAGAAAATTCCCAGTCCCATAAGCTGCTACCAGCAAAATTGCTCCCCTTACTCCATTGAGCTATTGTTACTATCCCGTGAGAACTACATCTGCCTCCTGAAGAGGAGGCAAAGCCCACCTCGATCTTCCAGAGACATCTGTCATACAAGCCTCCTTGGGAAAAAAAAAATCCTTAAAAAGGCAATTAGAGGCAGCTACGGTGGCTCACACCTGAGCTCTCTAGTGTAATCCTAGCACTACAGAGGCAGGCGTGAGAAGGATGCCAGCCTGGGATACACAGGGAGACATTAACTCAAAGATAGATAGATAGATAGATAGATAGATAGATAGATAGATAGATAGA
>NW_026596143.1:5917733-5974525 GCF_907164565.1 Psammomys obesus | reverse complement strand
AGATAGATAGATAGATAGATAGATAGATAGATAGATAGATAGATAGATAGATAGATAGATAGATAGATAAAACCGATGCAAAAGAAATCTCAAGACATGGGGCAATGTTGTGAAGAATCATGGTCAATACACCATGCCCAGCACCCCCTTCTCTCTATATGTAAATGTCCTCTCCAAATAATGGCTGCCACAGACCATGGTAACTTCAGCACTCTCACATATCACATGTGGTGTCTGGTTTTGAAAGAAGCCAGAGTTGGAGGCAGGCCCAGACCTGCTACCATACCAGTTCATAGCCAGCCTCTGGTCAAAGTCCACACTAAATCAAGCTCAGACTCTCCCAGAAATGAAAATCATGCTACTTTTCAACATAAGGAGAAGAATGCTCTGCAGGGAGGGAACAACTGCTGGAGACACACTTCATTCCCCTCTACATCCTCCTACTGGAATGCACCAGAGTGCTTTCCCATGCTATGAGAAGTAATCATGTCATTTACTTAGAGCAATAATTCTATAGAAAAATGACTGATGCAAACCAAATGGCTGTGGGAAGTCTAACGCTTCTCAAAGTTTACCCTGTTAGGAAAGGTTCGCTCCCCAGAGAACCCCAGAGACACATAAATGTGTGGTTTGCATGATTTAAAGTGTATAGAAGATTTGACTACTGGAAAATGTGATTGAGTTCCTTGATATTGCTATGACAAAATGTGATAGGGTCCCTGCAGGTGTCATACAGGAAAGTGAACCATGAGAAGTAAGAAGGAAGACTCCGTGCAGACTGACTCCTTCAATCTGGATCAGACTTCCAGGAGTCTAATGCTATGTGGTTCCTTGTCAGCATATTTAAAATAGAGCACACTTTGGGAAAATAAGTCCAATCAGTCCAATTCCAGGTACACAGTTAAACTTAAGGTATGACTTCCTACATGTGACATTAAGGGTGGGGTCTATAGCTAAAAGGTCCAGAATCCCCTCAAACTCAAAACTGCCAAAAAAAAAAAAAAAAAAAAAAAAAAAACCAACAGAAACTGTTCCCCAAAGAGGCAGCACCTTGGAAGAAAATCGTATTATTTGGGGTGTCAGTGAAATGAGGAAGGAACAATAAAGACATCCTTAAATCGGTTTTCTCAACAAACAAAACACGTGCCACAATTGCTGGCAGACTGTAGGTTTGAGAACAAAAGCAAAATAGGGTTCCTGGGGCCAGCAAGGCAGTTAAAATTTAAGGGTGTGAAAAACATCCTTCAGCCACTCCCTCACTCCAGTCGGTTCGCCTTCAAAATGCCAGTCACCTCTCAGATCTCTTTTCAAGTCCAATAGCTACAGAGATAAAGGATAAATAAAGACTAGCTCCATAGCTGAGCACGGTGATACACATCCTAGACCCAGGACTGAGGAGGCTGAGACTGAGGATCATAAACTGGAGGTCATCCTGGGCAATGCAGCAATTTAGGGGCCAGATTTGGCTACATAGTGAGATTGTGAACCAAAATAAATAAACAAATGACAACAACAGAATGACTACTTATCCTATAAAAATGACTGTTAGCATCATCTTTGAGCAAAAATTTCTATTGTCATCATTTGAACAAATGCATTTCTTTAAAAATAAAAATAAAAAGCAAGGAGTATCTTT
Source organism: Psammomys obesus (assembly GCF_907164565.1). Taxonomy (NCBI): domain Eukaryota; kingdom Metazoa; phylum Chordata; class Mammalia; order Rodentia; family Muridae; genus Psammomys; species Psammomys obesus. Next base: position 5,972,889 of record NW_026596143.1, on the reverse strand, counting down.
TCAAAAAATTTACAGCTCACAGACACCTTGGACCATGAAGTAATCACAATCTAAGGTAAAGGTCATGAACTTAACTGTGCACTGTTTCTAGTCCTTGATATGTTCTTGTCAACAACATTTGCTTGTTTGTTCTTTGTGATTTTAAAAAACTAATGTACTAGTATTTAAAATTCCACATTCAAAACTCAGGTATGGAGGGACATGCATTCAATCCCAACTTTTGGAAGAAAAGAACATCAGGAAATCTATGTCATATCTGGCTATATAGTAAGTTTGAACTTACTCTTGCCTAACGTCTGTGTATCAACTGTCTCTCTCTCTCTCTCTCTCTCTCTCTCTCTCTCTCTCTATCTCTCATCTTCTCATGCACACACACACACAAGCTCAGACACACAGAGAGAAGAGAGTGGGCCAACACAGGAACCTGGATTTCTTGCATCTTCTAGAAATGTCAACAGACCTGAGATCTGGATCTCATTGCTGACAGGCTCAGCAGTCTGAGCTGGACAGAACCTTCCTGATTTGAATGTGAGATAATCTCCCAACTTGCTCCATATATACCCGCTCCCCTTTGTATACAGTCTTGCAGGTGACTTGCTAACCTTGAGGTCCATATGTGTTTTTAACTGGCTATTAAAAAATCCTATTAAAAATTACCCTTTATAATACATGAAAACTATGTGAAATGTTCATTTCAGTAGCCACAAATAAAGTTGGTTGGAACACAAAACATATCTATGATTGCTTTTGTTATACAACCCCAAAGTTGGGTCATTGCAACAGCAAATAGAAAAGTTTCAAGTCTAAAATATTTACTTACCTGTACCGTTGTGGGAAAGGTTAACTGACAGTGTTTGTGATGGCTATTCTTGCTTGTCGACTTGATACAACCTATATTCATCTGAAAGGAAGGAACCTCAATTCAAAAATGCCTTCATAAGCTCCAGCTGTAAGGCATTTTCTTAATTAGTGATTGATAGGGGAAGGCCCAGCCCTTTGTAGGTGGTGCCACCTCTGGGCTGATAGTCCTAGGTTCTAAAAGAAAGCAGTCTAAGCAAAGCTATGACCCTAAGCAGCATTCCTCCATGGCCTCTGCATCAAGCCCTGCCTCCAGGCTCCTGTCCTGACTCCCTTTGATGATGAACATCGATGTGGAAATGCAATACAAATAAACCCTTTCCTCTCCAACTTGCTTTTTAGTCATGGTGTTTCACCACAGCAATAGAAACCCTAAGACAACATTCTAAGCTACTTCACAAAACTCTGCAAGAGAATTTCAGAGGTATATGAAACATGAAACATTCCTTCTGACAGACTATGAGGGCTCCAGGGACCATGTCCCAAAGTCTTTTAAATATGGCTAGAGCCTTTCTATAGACTTTCTTCCACTGAAATAATAATAGTTGCCATGACTTGTTGATCACGTATTGGTAAGCATTTCATCTCATGAAAATTCTCAGAAAATTCTCAGCAATGGCTGCCAGCAGGTTTCATGATCCTCATTGTAAGTGAACCAATTCTACAACATTATGATAATCTTCCCAAAGTCAAACAAATGATACTGGAATGCTAGGGTGTCTTTGAGAATAGTAGAGTCCAGAAGGAGGGATCGCAGGAAATAGAGAACCATCACAGTCCTAGAATGGGGGCTTTTTGAAGGACTAATGGCAGAAACTGGGGAGAAGTGCGGGGAGTGGGATGTAGGCACATGCAGGCTTTAGGAAGAGGTGCTCATTCCAGAGATGAGAAGGAACAAGGCCAGAACTCTCTCTGGCATCCCTGGCATGCAGCAAGGATGTTCTCAGAAGTGCAGCTTTGCGGTTCCTGCCTTACTTGATCAGTTTCCATCATATAAATGCAGGCAAATATCTGAGTGCAGATTCAGATCAAGGTCTGTGCAACTCTAAAGCCCTGTTCCCTATGAGTGCCACTGTTCCCAATATCTCACGCCCTCTGCTCACGTGGCTCAGCATGCAGGTGATGAAAAGTAGCAGTGCCTTCAATTTCCCCCATAAACTCCATCCCTGCTCTAAGATTCTTGTTGGTAATATGTTCACCTGGTTTATGTTCCCCTTGAATCTTATCCTCTCCCTTGGAAATATTGCCACAGGAACCGAGGAAACCCAGCAGACTTCCATTTGATATTGGGCGGTTAGTCCTCTTGAAAATGAAACCCTATTCCTAGTTGTCTGAGAAAGCTCCAGATTGATTTCCAGAGTGGTTGTACAAGTTTACATTCCCACCAGCAGTGAAGAAGGGTTCCCCTTTCTCCACAACCTCTACAGCATATGTTGTCCCTTGAGTTTTTCATCTTGGCCATTCTGATGGGTGTAAGGTGAAATCTCAGGGTCGTTTTGATTTGTATTTCCCTAATGGCTAATGAGGTTGAGCATTTCTTTAAGTGTTTTTCTGTCATTCGATATTCCTCTACAGAGAATTCTCTCTTTAGCTCTGTTCCCCATTTTTTAATTGGATTACTTGGCTTGCTGCTTTTCAGCTTCTTTAGTTCTTTATATATACTGGATATCAGCTCTCAGACAACTAGGAACAGCGCTTCCTCAAGATCCAGCCATACCACTCCTAGGCATATATCCAAAAGAAGCTCAAGTACACAATAAGGACATTTGCTCAACCATGTTTGTAGCAGTTTAATTTGTAATAGTCAGAAGCTGGAAACAGCCCAGATGCCCCTCAACTGAAGAATGGATGCAGAAATTGTGGTACATCTACACAATAGAGTATTACTCTCCAATGAAAAATAAGGAAATCATGAAATTTGCAGGTAAATGGTGGGACCTGGAAAGGATCATCCTGAGTGAGCTGTCCCAGAAGCAGAAAGACATACACGGTATATACTCACTCATATAGACAAATAACATAGGATAAGCTTACTAAAATCTGTACATATAAAGAAACTAATCAAGAGAGAGGACCCTGACTAAAATGATCAATCCACATCCGGAAAGGCAAAGAGGATGGAAATCAGAAGAAGAAGAAGAAAACAGGAAACAAACTAGAAACCTGCCACAGAGGGCCTCTGAAAAGCTCTGCCCTGCAGACTATCAAAGCAGACGCTGAGACTTATGGCCAACTGTTGGGCAGAGTGTATGGGAATCTTATGTAAGAAGTGGGAAATAGTAAGATCTGGAGAGGACAGGAACCCCACAAGGAAAGCAACAGAACCAGAAAATCTGAACAGGGGTCTTTCCAGAGACTCATACTCCAACCAAGTACCAGGTATGAAGATAACCTAGAACCCCTGCACAGATGTAGCCCATGGCAGTTTAGTGTCCAAGTGGGTTACATAGTAATGGGAAGAGGGACTGCCTCTGACATAATCTGATTGGCCTGCTCTTTGATCACCTCCCCCTGAGTGGGGAGCAGCCTTACCATAGCACAGAAGATGACAATGCAGCCACTCCTGATGAGATTTGATAGACTAAGATCAAAAGGAAGGAGAGGAGGACCTCCCTTATCAGTGGACTTGGGGAGGGGCTTTCGTGAAGAAGGGGAAGGGGGGAGAGGAGGGTGGAACCAAGAGGGGAGGAGGGAAGGGCTTATGGGAGGATACAAAGTGAATAAAGTGTAATTAATAAAATAAAATAAAATTTAAAAAAAAAGAAAAGAAAAAAAAAAAAGAAAATGAAACCCTGATAGTCACCAAGGTCTCCTTACTAATGGTGGGCTTAAGGCGGTCTTCGAAATCACCTTCTATGCATCTTTGCTGTTTTTCTTGATGGATGTTCGTTTTCATCTTTAATATCCCCCACTTTCATCTTGGCAGAGGTTTTTCTTTTTCATTTGTTTAGTTGAAACAAATGTTTTTGAATGGCAGCTCATTAAGCAATACACTTGTGCCTGCCAGTAATAGATAACCCACAAATGAAAGAAAAGACAAGTACGAAGAAAAACTGAGATAGAATGATGAAGTGCAACTAGAAAGAGGTGAGAGACACTAAAACAAAGAGGCTGTTAGGAGAAAACAACAAAGGGAACAGGCAAAGAGGGTTATGAGACAATGAGGAGGTGGCCATTTTCCCAGAGAAATAAAATATACCTCATCTACCCCATTCACCCTACCCCACCCCAGGACTCAATTGCCACACTTCCAATTTGAATCCAAATAATGTCTGCAATTTGGGACTCCCTGGCAAACTAGCTCTGGTTTTCCTAATCCCAGCAGCGGATGGTCTGGGATGTGGGGATTTGGAGGTAATTAATTCAACCACCTGTAGCCACTGCTTCTTTCCACCTTAGCGCAAAGTCATTGCAGATGCTGAGCAGTTTGCTCTTGCTCAGCCTGGCAAGCAAGCCTTGGCGAAGCTGTCTCTTTCTTCCTCAGCGGAGGCTTCTACTCCCTCCTTCTTCGTCTTCCTCTGCAGATCTTTAACTCTGTATTGAAATCCTGTGGGGCGTTTTTAGTCCAACTCACAACGTGGCTGTTCGCAGCTTCTTTATTGTGCCAGCCATAGAAAACAAAACAAAACAAAAAAAGGATGGCTTCCGGTATAAGAGGGTGTAAGTTTAATTTCTTAAGCATAAATTCGCATTACTTTCAGAGTTCGAGCAGATTTTAAATAACGACTTTGAGGGAATTTGAAGCCAGCATGGTAGCAGTCCATCACCTCACCTCCACATAGATGGAGAAGCCTGCTCTGTGGAAAGTGACCTCGCTGAGTGCCCCCTGTCACATGCAAGTGACGTGTTTATGGATATGCACCCTGAAAAGCATATGATGGTCTCTTAGGGGACTTAAAAATATCACATTCCTGCTTGTCAGTCTTAAGCAGAAGTTTAAAAATAATTTTAAAAAAAAAACAGTATTTAGGGAGGCTTGCTTGAAAGACGGCAGGTAGAATCATACTTTTTAATGTTTCCTTGGCCCTTCCTAGGAAGGGCTCTGGCCAGGTTAACACATTGGGCCATCTTAGGTCTGGAAAAACTCCAAGTTCTCTTCCATTTGGATTGTAGTTGGTGGCCTTTCTGAACCCTGGATGTCATATGTCCCCTGTGTATTTCATGTTGATAGAATTTCAAGCAACATGAAGCAGGTTGGCAGAAGAACAGAAGTGAGACCATGTTCGGCTTCCTTTCCCCCTCCACCACAACACAATCTTCTGCCTCTAGAAATGAGATCATATACTTCAAGAAGATAAATGCCTTTAAAGGCAGTGCTGGTCTAACCAAGGGCAGTTTAAGAATCTCCATAGAAACAAGGAGAGTGTCACACACACTTTTAATCCCAGCACTTGGGAAGCAGAAACAGATAAATGGGTCTCTGAGTTCAAGGCCAAACTTGTCTACAGTACCAGGACAGCCAAGGATATACAAAGAAACCCTGTCTTGGGGTGGGGGGGAAGAATGTGAATATACCTCTTGTCATCTTTGAAAAGTAAAGCTGCACTTTAAACAGTCTGATGAAATGTAAAAATTTGTAATGGGTCTTTACAAGTTGAAGGACGTTAAAGCTGGTTTCTACTAATAAGCATGCTGGGATTGTTATCTGCATTTCAAAAGATCTCTTGGGAGATGGGGAAAAAAGTTGATCAACCACAATTACTGTGTACAGCAGTTAAATTTTTTAAGTGCTCCAGTATGTTGGTGCAGAGATGGAATCTGAGCGAAAGGATTCCTTTATCAGCCATTGGGATTTATCATGCACACAAAGCAATTTAGACACGCCTGGTTTTTGCCTTTAAGGATTTTTCTTAAATGGAAGTCCTCTCCATGGATACTCATTTGTATTAGTGGGATTTCTTGCTAAGAAAACAAAGCATCTTTCAAAATCCCAGGTTGTTACCAACTTGTCATATTGGAAAGATAATACAATTTCAGAGAACTATTCCCTCTCCGGGCAAAAGTTAATGAGATAATGAGCTCAGTTTAATTTCCTGGTAAGGGCACCGATTTCAAATCAGGAAGGCCGCTGAGGATACTGGCATTGCTCCTTTCTTGCCTTCGTTCTTGGCACCTTTATTTTTTGGTGTACTTCACTTTGAAAGAGAAACATGAAAAGTGTCAAGTTACAAGTTCTCTTAACACAATCTCTCTAAAACAATCTGTTTTTGCTTTCTTAGGTTTTTTTTTTTTCCATACCCTTAGCCTCATCATCAACCTTCTTCATTGAGAGAGTCAGAGAGGGAGGGAGGAAGGGATGGGAAGAGAGACAGAGAAAAGTTGCAACCAACAAGGTATTATGGTAGAAACTGAGTAAGAGCCTGTCTAGGGTGGATGACTTCCTATAAAAAATGACACACCCACACAAAGCATTCTGGGACTATTAGAATACTACAGAGAGAGTGTTTAATCCTTCTTGGAGACACTAAAAATTTTCATAAAAGATATAATTGAGCTGAGCCTTCAAGGACATGTAAAAATATCCAGTGTAGAATAAGACAAAAGTGTTCCTTAACTCCTTAACTGTATATGGAAATGAATGTGTGTCAGCAGAGTGAACAGCCAGGTGCATTACGAAAAATTTCAGTTCTGTGCAAAACCTTTGTGCAAAATCTTTGTACTTTATCCTATGGCTCAAAACAGTCATCATGTATTTTTTTTTTCCAACAAGAAAACAAGAGCTTTAAATCTGTGGTTGGGGAAGAAAACAAGCAATAATTATTAGAACAATAAAAAGTGAAGCCAGGGAAATTTGTCAAGGAAGTTCTGAAGAAAGCCTCGGCCATGGGAAAGATGTAGGGATGGGAAAGGAGAGGAAAGTGTGTTTATTGGGTACTGTCCTCTTCCAAAGCAGTGTCAGCAGCGACATCAAAGCATTTCCATTCTCCTCCCATCTACACTTCAAACACTGGCCCAGCCTTCAGGCACACTTTGAGTGAGAACTGGGAACAGCTATCCCTGCAGGCATACATTTGAATCTCTTTTCATTTTAAAAAAATGAAGATTGGCAGACAATAATATCTCATCAGCTTGGTCCCAGAACGCCAGCTTGGTGGCCTCTTCAGGGTGACCCGAACAAGCAACAGGGAGCATGGATGACTGCATTGGCCGCTGATTAAGTCTCAACTCTGGTTCCTTGAGCTCCAGCAGGCAGCTGGGATGTTGTCATCTTCCAGCACCTACCCCCTGTCCATCTTCATCTGGACAGAGAGGCGAACGCTCACACCTTCCATCGTAATAATGAGTAAAGACACCTACAATAATGAAATCTGAAATTCTGCCTGTGGGGGTCTACTCCCCCTAAGCCACCACTCTATCAGCTATACAGTGTCTGAAGGGGAAGACGGTAATTCTGATACATCTTCCTTCCTAACAGCTTCTTTTAATTCAGACTTGGAATTGATTTTCTAAACTTAGTACGGCAAAATCTTCAGGATATTTTAGGGCAAGGGTCTCCCAGCAATATGGAGAATCTAGTGATAAATAACAAAGTCTTTCTTAGCCACTCCTGTGGTTTCTCTGGAAACTGTAGCACAGCCAGATAAAGAACTACCACTGCACTGTCCTCTTAGGTTCCAGGTCCCAATGCACTATTGACTTTGCATCACTGAGATATGATTTGTGCAACCCAAAATTCAGACTTTCAAAGTAAACAACTAAGCTGATGCTTAGAAACACAAAGCTTCCTGTCCTATCTCCAGCATTAAAAATGCATACAATTCAATAGTCTTTAGTATAGTCTCAGAGTTCTTTAACACTACTATCTAACTGCAGAATGTTTTGAGGCCTTCAGAAGAAAGCCAGTATCCACTACTATGTTTCATGTCCTGCTTTTTCCAGTCTCTGACATTCCACTAAACACAGTTTTTGTATCTGGATTTGCCTAACCGAACAATTCACAAACATAGATTCACACAATGCATGTTCTTTTCTGTCTAGCTTCTTTCATTTAACATATGTTTTCAAAAACCCATCCACATTATAGTGCACATCAGCATTTCTTTGTTTTGTTGTAAAAAATATTCCATTTCATAGATATACAACATATCATTTATTGACCCGTTGGTTAGTAAACACTTGTGCTGCTTACTCATTGGGGATGTTATGAATAATTATGCTATAAACATTTTTTATTTAAGGTTTTGGGTCTACATACGTTATCGTTTCCTTGGAAATATAAACATAGGAACAAAATTGCTAGGTGGTAACTCTATGCTTAACATCTTAAGGAACTGCCAAACTATTTTTGAGAGTAACTGCATCATTTTTACATTCACATCAGCAACATTATATGGGTTCCAATTTCAGCACATCATCAACACTTGTTATTATCTGTCATTTTTATTTTAACCACCCTGCTGGGTATAAAATAGTATCTCATTTTAGATTTGATTTGCATTTCCCTAATGACTGAGGATGTGAGGATCTTTTAAAGTATGTATTGACTGTTTCTGTATCTTTTTTGCAGAAATTATTCAAATCCTAAGCCTATTTTTATGGGGTTATAACTACTGAGTACCAAGACTTCACATATTCTCAATACACATCTTTCATCAAATGTTTGCTTTACACATGTTTCCTCCCATTCTATAGTTCACTATTTTGATGCCATTTTTGCAGTACAAGTTATTCAATTTTGTTGTACTCATTTTTCCTTTTGTTTTCTGTGTTTTTAACATCATATCAGGGAAGAGCTACCTAATCCAAGATCACAAAGACTCCTATATTTCAAATCAGAGATTTAGAGGTTAAAATCTATTTTGAGTTAAAATATCATATGGTATAAGGTAAGGACCATAACGTTAACTATTGATACATAATCCATCTTTTTTCCCTTCGCTCACATACACACGCACACACATCTGTGCCTGAACTTGCATAGTTTCTCTTCCCTAAAGGCAGAGTGCCTCAATTAAAATCTCAAGTCTAGTTCTTGAAAACTCAGCATCCTTGTGGGCCTTCTCACCTTCCTCATTTATAATTTAAGAATAAACAGACTTAGCTCCTCTGTTTGCCAGGAGAGGAAATCAAAAGACCCCATCTATGGGGCAGAGTTAAGAGCACTTACTGCTCTTCCAGAAGACCAGGTTTTGTTCCCAGCATCCACATCATTGCCTGTAATTCCAATTCAAGAATTCTTTGCACCATCTTTAAGTCCTGGTAGCATTTCATACATGTGGTACACATACTTACATGGACGCATACGAACAGACACATAAAATAATAAACCTTTTTTTTTTAAGGATTGTTTCTACTTCCCACCAAAATTTCCACTGGAAAGGGGTTCAGAATTCATTTCAGAAGAAAGGGTGGAAAGGGCAAAAGAGCCAGAGGTGGTGAATAACTACAATGCCTTCTGGACACAGCAAGGCAGCTGCACATATGAACATAATTGTGTACGATGATTAAATAGTTTTGGCCCCCATAGACTCATGTCTTTGAATGCTTGGCCCACAGGGAGTGGCACTATTAGGAAGTATGGCCTTGTTGAAATAGGTATGACCTTGCTTGAGGAACTGTGTCACTGTTTGGGTGGGATTTGAGGTTTCCTATGGTCAAGCTCTGCCCAGCGTAAAATGACATTCTCCTCCTGGCTGCCTTGAATCAAAATGTAGAACTCCCAGCTTTTTTTCTCCAGCACCATGTCTACCTGGATGCTGCCATGCTTCTTGCCATGATGATAATGGACTGAACCTCTGAAACTATAATCCATCCCCAATTAAATGTTTTCCCTTGTAAGAGTTGCTTGGTTTGCCATTTGCCTTCACAGCAATGAAAACCCAAACTAAGACACAAGTTGATACAAGGAACTAAGGTGTTGCTGTGATAAGCCCAACCATGTTCTTGTTTGGAGGAATATGAATTTGGGGACTTTGTATTTGGAAAGCAGTAAAATGCTTTAAATGGAGCTTAATGAGCCATCCTAGTAGTCATATGGAAGATACTGGTGCTCAGGGTGATTTGAATGAACTCTGGGGGCCTACCTCAAGAGGTTTCAGAAGAGAAGAATTTTAGTATGTTACCTAGACATTGTTCTTTGATATTTTGCTGTTTGCTCTTGTCTGAAGAGTTTGTTTCAGGATAAAGTGAAGAGATTTAGATAAATTGCATTGAGGAATGAAATCTCAAAACAGCCTAGTATAGACTCTGTCCTGTGATTCACTTTTATGAAGAACATTTTGATTAAGGGTAGCAGGCTTAGAAAGTAAAAATACAAAATACATGCTTCAGGTATTAAAGGGGCACCAGAAAGTGGAATGGAGCCAAATCCTGTGTTCAAGGAGATAAACAGATTAATGGAGTGGTAGCCTCAGGGTAAAATCCCACCCAGTGAAGCTTCCATATCGTAAAAATTATTTTTTAAAAGGGGACATTATCACCTATTCTAAATTTACTATATGTTTACGGTTATATGAGAAATAGTTTTATTATGTTAGGCATTATTATTACCTGGTTATTGTTTTCATTTGGACATAAAGAAAAGCTTAGGCCCAGACATGGATCTCCCAGCACTCAGGAGACAGAGGCATGCAAATCTCTAAATTCAAGGTCAGTCTACAAAGTAAGTTCTAGGACAACCAGGACAGCAGTGAAGGAAACCACAGAAAACAGAAAGCTGGTGAAGATGTAATTAAATGAGGGGCCATGTTCCAGCCCCAAAAAGCAGCAGAAGTTGGCAGCTTCAGTCATGTGGTTCTGGCTTTAGAGACATTGGAATAGAAGGGGTTACTGGGACAACTGATGCTGGCTAGACCTAAGAAATTAGTGGTGGTTAAGAAGAGACCAGTATCACGGAGGTGAAATCTTCTGGGAAGTGTTTTCTGAGACTACAGAGAAGCCAGATAACCCAGGTTGTACCTTGTGCTGGCAGCTAGACTTGGAAATGGGTAATGGTAAGGAGGTACTGGTATTGAAAGCAAGTAGGGGTCATGGAGAGAAGCTGAGGCTTGGCACTGTGAGAGGCCAGGAAAGGCTATTGATGAAGGTGCAGCCTCAGTGGCAGTTAAAGCTGAGGCTTGACACCATAAAAAGAGCCTATGAAAGACTATTTGTGAAAGCGCAGCCTAGCATATTGGAGATATCAGTAGCATGGGATGTTCTTGGTGGTCACCAAGAACAGCAGCAGTAGAGTGGAGTCAGCCAGAGCCTAGAGTGCTAAATAGGGCAGAGCTGGAGAAGTGACCCAAGCACTTTGGAGAAACCAAGAAGATTATTTGTGGATCCCAAACACTGGATCAAGCAAATATGAAGTTGAAGTTGCCTTTGAGACCCCAAGATGTTAGAGATGCCAGAGCAATGGGATACCTTCAGAGCAAAGTTACCAATAAGGAGTGGAACCAGCCCAAGAGAAAAAATAAAATGTAGTGTAGTCAACAAAGCTGAAAGGAGCTGGAAGTCAGACATGGAAATGCAGAGTTTGGGGTTTGCTTACCTAGTTTTGGTCTTGCTTTGGTCCGGTATTTCCTTACTATGACATTTTAGAATGGTAATGTATATCCTGTGATGTTGAAAGTATATGATCTGCTTTTTTTACTTTGATTTTATAGAGGATTACAGTTAAGAGATTGCATAAATTTCAGAAGAGACTTTGAACTTTTGACTCAAACAAATTTAAGACTACGATAGACTATGGGGACTTTTGAAATTGGACTAAATGCATTTTGCATTATGTTATAGCTACAGGCCTGGGGGCTACTCCCTGGGGGCCAGGGAGTTGAATGTATTGGTTTGAATAAGTTTGGTCCCCATAGATACATGTGTCTGAATACTTGGCCCACAGGGAGTGGCATTATTAGAAAGTGTGGCCTCATTAAAGGAAATGTGTCACTGTGGGAATGGGCTTTGAGGTTTCCTATGCTCAAGTTCTACCCAGTTAGAATGAGAGTCTCCTTCTGGCTTCCTTTAGATCAAGATATAGAACTCTCATTTCTTTCTCCAGCACCATGTCTGCCTGGATCCTGGCATGCTTCCTGCCATGATGATACTGGACTGAACCTCTGAAACTATAAGCCAGCCCCAAGTTAATGTTTGCCTTTATAAGTGTTGTCATGGTCATGGTGTCTCTTACAGCAATGGAAACACACGCTAACACATTGTGAAAACATGTGCAGGACTTGTGTAAGCTAACCCCAAACAGAACGGGAAATTGAATAAGATATCCCACCCATACCCATACTGGCAGTTGCTGGAAAGGGGAGAGTTCATTTTATCTAACAGTGTGACACCTAGTAATGTCACCAAGCTCCAGAAGAAGGTCAGATAGCCAAAAGTATTTAGGCAACACAAATTGATCTTGATAGAAAAAAAGTGTAAATGATACAAAGTTGGGTGAGTAGGAAAGGAGCTATGGACCTGGAAAGTGTTGAGGGAGCTATGGTAAATATGATCAAAACACATTGACAATAAATTGTAAGTAAATCTTTTTTTTCATAAGGTTTCACCATAGGCTAGAAATTCAGATTGGTGGTAGAGTGCTGGCTTGGCCTGAACAAGGCCATGCCTTTGAGCTTCAGCTCTGTAAAACAAATAATTTCACTGTACTATATCCTCACAGGAAGGTCCTGTTGTCCTCATATATTTGTTACAGTAATGCAAATCTGACTAATGTAATTTTGAAAGTAGTAGTGTATTTAGCCTTTGACCCAGCAGTCTCATGTCTGAGATTTTTCATAAGTATACGTATATATGTACTAAATGGTATGTGTAAGGTTTTTTTTTTTAATACTGTATGGATATCAGCAATTTGAATCAACACAGGTATCCCACAATAAGGGACTGATTTAAAATGTGATGGGACTGACAACATACCTTATGATGGAATGTAGAATTAAGAAGTTCTCTATATTTTACTGTGTAAAAACTTCTAAAACACTTTGAGAAAAGAAAAAAAAAAGCTAAGTCTATAGGACCATGCATATGTTTCCTTTCCTGTAAGACATGAAGAGTGCAATGAACTGTGTGTTTTGTGTCCTTAAATTCATGCTGATATCTGCCATGCCCTGAATTCGCCTGCCAGAATTGACAATTAAAACCCAATGACCAGTGTGATAATATTAAGAGATGGAAAGCCTGAGAGTGCTGCTCAGCTATAATCTCAGTCCTTGGGAATCTGAGATAAGAAGATCATGGGCTTAAGACCGGACTGGGCTGCACAGTGAGATCTAATCTCAGAATTATGAAAAGAACAAATAGGGTCCTTTGACTCCCCAGCATCCTCATGAAAAGAGGGGAGGGGTTTTAAGGGAGGCTAAGTCACAGGTAGAGGCCTCAGAACTGTGAGATACAAGGAGCTTCCTCCTTCATGGTCCACCCATACATTCTGTCCTACAAGGGAAAGAAATTCAGCACCTTCCAGGCCCATACTAAAAACAAGACCTGCCAGGACCTTGACTAGAGCCTTCACAGACTCTGTAACAGTGAGCAATATACTCACCTGTTTATAAATCACCCCATGAAGGGTTTGTTTCTTTTCAATAGTAGCACAAACGCTAACCTCCAAAGTCTTGACACCTGCTTTTTGGTAGTACTAGGTCTAGTAGGGTTCGCAGGTCTCTCAGGAGGAGCTTGTGTCATGAAAGCTCCACTTTGTAATACGAGATTAGTGAGTTTAGAAAAGTGCCTTGGAGAGACCCTCCACACATACACACACATACACACCCCAACCACATGACAGTAGAGGTAGAAGATAGCCATTCTGAGCCAGAAACCAAGCGTCATCAAATACTGAAACTGCGGATGTAGATCCCGGGCTTGTCGGCCTCAGAACTGTGAGAAATAAACTCCTGGTGCTTAAAAGCCACCCAGTCTGTGTTGTTCTGTTACCCTAGCCTAGGTGTACTAAGATGGGATGGGAGAGAATGAGAATACAAATTTATAGGGGAAGCACATGCAGGAAATAAAACCAACCAGAGACCAAGGTGTAGGCTTAGATTTTGAAAAACCCTACTTTATTTAGGATTCTTAAACGTTTCTCCCACCCTTCCAACCCACTGACTAGAGGTAGGGGAGAAAGAAGGTTATTAGAAAAAGGGGTCTGTAGACCTTTTTAGATGTAGTTCCTTTGGGCAATTCCATTCTTTGTTGTACAGATACCAGCAATCAAGTGAAACAGCCAACACCAAACAGTAATGTGAATCAAAAGCAGCAGCATAATTTAGCAGAAACAACAAGAATCTGACCAATCAGAACAAATCAGCGAAGGCAGCAAGACTCAGCCGAAGTGCCATGAGAAGTTCTCTGGCATGTTTCTCTTGGCAAAGTGAAGTGTTGAAAAAAACAAAGACCAGTGAAGCCATGTGGACCATCGGAAAAGGTAGCAATACAAAAGTGTTGTCTCCCTGTCTGTGGGCTTGCTTCTGTTGATCAGTTCTCAGAGTCCACATAGGCTGTTTAAAACCATACATACCCCTTGAACGAGACAGGTTCCAGCAAAACATCACATACCCTCTCATGTGTCTGTTTTCAGCTGACCAAGATCATGTGCCCTCTTATGATCTTGTTTGTGTTCAACAGAGGATGAACTAAAAACATTTTCACACCCCACATTTAGGATCAAAACAATAAATGCATAAAAGAAACCAAAACTCACTACACTGACATCTACTCAGTATGCACTATTTTATGTTGTTTTGCTTTGTGTTTTTCAAAAACACATATTGCTACTAAAATGCACTTCTTTAAAAAGTAATTAGTTAAGTATAAGTAAGAGTCCCTGACCATTTCCTGGTGAAGAAAGAGGAAAAGGAGGAGGAGAGGCCAAATTATCCATCCCACTGACACCATTTCCTATGATCTACTGTGGTCCAAATGTTTGTGTCCTTTAAAATTCACATGTTGAGGGCTGGAGCTGCAGCTCTCTTGGTAGAGTCCTTGCCTAGCATGTACAACACTCCTTGTTCAATCCCTAACACTAAAGAAAAAGAAAAAGAAAAAAAAGAAAGAAAAAGAAAACCTAACATGGTAAAGCTGTAACTCAGCCTCTAGGTGGTGAAGGCAGGAGTATCAGAAGTTCAAGGTCATCTTCAGTTACATAAGGAGTTCAAGGCCAGCCTTAACTACTGTGTTAAATATGTTCTAAAATAAAACAAAACAACAAAAAAACACTCTTCTGCTGAGCTCTCTTCTCCAGTATAATATTAAAATGTAAGGCCTTTGGAGAGCAATTAGGTCAGTAGATGGAAATGGTGCCCTCATGAGGGAGTCTGGGTCCTACCTAGCACTAGGAAGGTAAAGAAAGAAGAATCAGAAGATTGAGGGCAGTCTGGGCAACATAGTGAAAATATGTCCAAAATAAAAACCTTCCATTATTCTACCACGGGAAGATACAGAGAGGCAGCATCTATGTAAAAGGGAGCCCTTATAAGACACCATCTTTCTTTGATACTAAGCTTTTCCAGACTCCAATGCTGTAAGAAACAAATTCAGGCTCTGCAATCTGAGTGATCTTATGATAGCAGCCCAGATGGACTAAGCCAATTTGGACTGATAAAAATGATCACGTAATTCTTCACATGGAAAGAGAAGTTCTTAGGGCAAGGCACACAGTTCCTGTAGAATCTGCCCCTTGAAAAGAGATCTCCAAAGCTGTGTAGAAGCATCAGGGGTACTTGCAAACACTGAAGAGAGAGGTCATTAGCCACTCAGGAGCACACACAGCTTATTATCCTGTTGTCGCTCAGTGATTCACCTTGTCCATGATGCTCATTAATACCTATTAATATCTGATTCATATAACACAGGAGAAAGAGAGAGAGTGTGTGTGTGCCAAAGTACTGTGGGTGGTTAAAAAAGAAAGTATTCTGATGTCAGGAGACCTGACTATCTGTGTAACCTGCTTAAATCTCTGAGTCCGCCTTTGTAAATGGGAAAAGTGGCAGCGTCTGCATTGCCCATTTCACAGGAGCTCTGTCAGGATCAAGGTGATAATGTGTGTGACAGCACTCTGTAAACTGTAAATGCTATGCTAAGGCTGGGGGACGGTGCTTATTTTTTTTTAAATTGCTTTTGACAACTACACCTGTCTTTGTAAGTCGTTATTTCTCAGAAAATCAAGTATCATATCATTTCTTTTGCCCTTTTCCTCACTGTCATCAAAAAAGTATAGGTTTGGTGAAAAAGAAAGAAAAGCATAATATCTGTTTGTGAGACATTTCTCTGTTCAGTCATAAATCATTGCATCCACAGCTAGCTTCTCGAGGACCACTTGGTATAGGATGAATTGTGTTATCTAACAAGAAAGGTGAAGGCACCTCAGAATGTGACTTCTTTGGAAAGTGGGTTGCTGCGGATGTAATTACTCAAGTGAGGTCATGCAAGAGTCAGGTAGACCCTTGTTATAACATGGCTGGAGTCCCCATAAAAGGACTTTATGGTGCTTAGAGCATCAGGTCAGTGGTACAGTACTAACGTGTTTATATAAGGCTTGGGTCTCATCCCCATCCTTCCAAAGATAAATAACCAAACAAACAAACAAGCAGTGTGAGGACACAGGGAAAGAGCAACCAGGGAAGTGAGGGCAGGAATTGGAGCTGTCCCACTACCACCAGTGCCAAGAACAGATGGACTGTCATCAGCAGTTAGGAAGACCCTCTGAGGGACTCTATCCAGAGACTCAAAAGAGCATGGACTAATGGTTTGGACTTCTACCCGAAAGAATCCTGAAAAAATGCATTTGTTGTTGTTGTGTTCAACGACTTGGTTTGTGATAGCTTAAAGGATCCCTTGGAAACTAATGGAGACATTTAGTCATTTCTTTCCCAGCTCTTCATTACAGGTGAGCAGTCTGAAGGGGAGCACAGGACCTGTCAACAGCTTAGTAGACATCTTTCTACTGTGGACCTTGGCACTACTTTGAGGGGTCAATTTCAAGCATCCTCTATAGACTGATGAAAGAAATACTCAGATAGGGAAGTTAATGTGTTTTAAAACACATATGCTGACTTAGACCTTCCTTAGACAAAGGTGCAACTCAGACAGATAGGATATAGAAAGCTCTCCCCATCTGTCATTGTGCTTTAGGAAGTATGTGACACAAGCAAACCACTCTTCCCGTGTGGGGTGCATTACAGTGAAAGACACAATGGAAGTCAGAAAAGCTGTTGCTGTTTCTATGGAAGTCACTTCACCTCTCAATTCTTGTTCTAAAAAGAAGAAAAATAAGCTGTTGATATTCCTCTGTGCTTCTGCATCTACACACACACACACATACACACAACACACACACACACAAATACACACACACACACACACACTGTTTAATAATATTAATAGTATAGGAAAGGTTCTCCAAACTAAGAGGAAAACGGTGTGGCTCACTGGTAGAACATTTGCCTAGCCGCCAGAAGCCCTGGTTTAGTCCCCAGCACTGCAGAATAAATAACTCAACTGAGGTAAACACTTGAAGGTCATGTTACTTGAGGATGTTAGTTTAAACTGATTCTCACATTTTCTGAATTGGCTTAAAAGGTTATACTCATTTAAACAATAAGCGAAAATATTTCTCAGTATATTACATGTTTTAAAATAAGATTACAAACAATACTATACTACAATCAGGGTTCTATTTTTAAAGCTAATAGGCATTTTTCTATAAATATAGGAGAGATTATAAGAATACAAAAGAACCTAATTGCTAAGAATTCTATGGCTAAATGATGACATTGAGAGTTGGCTATTTCTTTTTTGTCTGTCTGCATTTCTAAACTATATATAAAAAACATGTTTCATTTTAAATATAACTTTTAGACTATAAAATGTACAAAAGTGTCAACTCCTCAAACAAATTTGTGAGGGATTTTAATAGCTTTTCCTGTATTTGTCAGCAACCAACAGATTTTATCAAATGGAACAACTCACAATTTTTTATATTTTTTTAGCATGCTTTAATTATACATAGCAAGGGGCTTGTTATGACATTTTCTTGCATTTATATAATGTGTTTTGAGTGTATCAAAGCACTATTACCCTTTCTGGTCCTTAGCACTCCCACTGATCCTCTCCCACTTCCAAACAGCGCCCCCCTTCTGCCTTCATTTCTTCTCTTGTTTTTGTGACTCAGTGATTTTGTTGTTGTTGTTAAATCCATGTTTATATTGATTCATGGGTTTCTCTCTTTTTGAATAAACTTGTGCTATTAAGTAACATCTTAAGACACAATCACAGCATAGTCTAATTCATATAATCAATGTTCATTCATTTGTTCATTGATTATATCAGGCCATTGTTAATTTCATCCAGATTTCTTTTTTTTTTTAAATTATACTTTATTTACTTTGTATCCCCCCATCTAGTTCCCTTTTTATCAGGTTGCTTATAGGTGCACAGGCAAGATGCTATTTCCAGAAGCATGGGTACTTTACCAGTAACTATATCAATGAAAAACCGTCTCTCCCTCCCATTGTACACATGAATTGTCCACAGAATCTCAAAAGGGAGGTGAGGTCTACTGAGCCCCTTCTCATGTCAAACTCACAGTGTCAGATGTGTTGTGTGTGCTAGGCAAGTACTGTATCACTGAGTTATACCTGGTGGCCCAAAAATATTTTTAAAGAATATGTCTTTGGGCATTGAGAGATGGCTCAGGGATTAAGAATGCATATTACTCTTGCAAAGGACTGAAGTTCAGTTTCCAGCACCCATGTTGGGCAGATCCCAACCACCTGAACTCTAGTTCCAAAGGATCTGACACTCTCTTCTGGACTCCAAAGGCACCTACACTCACTCACACACACACACTTAAAATTCAAATAAAATCTTTTTTAAAACTATCTTTACAAAACAGAAGTTTAAGAAAGTTAATCTGGCAAATATTTTGAAAATATAACCTATATGTAACAAACTAGGAAAGAAGATAAATGCCTTTTGGTGTAGACAGCACAAAGTCCAACCCAACCCCAAAGCTTGGTGTGAGAGGGGCAGGGGCTGCAGATGAGAGGAGGGTGGGCTGAGCTCCAGGAAGACACAGATAGAAGAGGAAAGAGATGGCATTGAGAATTAATTGTATTACAGTCCACAGGATTTTAGAGCTCTTACAAGTAAGACTTGAACTGTGTAGAACATGGATACAGAGTAAAGTGTAAATGTCACGAACACAGATGTGGTAAAAATAGTAGTCAGAGGTTGGGGGGTAGTTATGGAGAAAGCTGCTTAAACACTAATTTTTTTTTTAATCTTCAAAACAAAGAGTCATTGGTTCTGTCAAAAATGGAAATGTGGAGTTACACACCACATGTTTCTTAACGTTTCCCTAGCCTTTTCTCATAACCTTAAAAAAAGACCTTTTAAAAACTAATAACTCTTGATGTAAAGATTTTTATAAGTTCAACCAAGCCTATAAATTCACTTATTTCTTTTTAATTCTAGCTTCATATGAAACTAAAGTGAGTGCTTTATACTAAAACCAAATTCACCCCATTCACTTCTCCTAAATTATTCTTTTCTCCTTATTTACATGTGCAGTGTGTATATAGAGAGTTATAAACACGTAGCGCTATTTTTGAAAACTGCTTTCATGTGGTGCATGAAAATTTGTTTCTATTTGCTGTAATGTAGGGAACAACCTTCAAATACAGAGCTATAGAATTGCTGTAGCAACTGTAGTATTTTACTGAAGACTAGCTTAATCCAGGCCACTTGCTGAACAGGGCTAGCAGAGAGGAAGGGACACTTTAAGTAGTATCTTCCTTTTCCATCCTCCTCAGAGAAGAGTCATTTTACTGGGAGCAGGGTGCTTGGGTTGAAACCATGGGGGTTGTTTAGGAGAATAGTTTTGTTGTTTTGTTTTGAGACAGGCTCTCGCGTATTTCAGGCTCGCCTGGAACTTGGTGTGTAGCTCAGGATGACCTTAAACTTCAAGTCCTCCTGACCCCACCTCCTGATCAGTGGGACTGCTGACATCTGGTGCTAGGAATGGAACCCAGAGCCTTGTGAATGCTAGGCAAGCACCCCACTGACATCCCTAGTTCAGTTATGTCTTTGATTGCACTGAATTTGAGACATGGGGTCTTCCTACCTTCCTGGTTTAGTAATCTTCCCAAGAGATCTGTAAAAGGCAAGTAGAGGTTCTGAGTTTTGCTATGTTTCATGCCTCTTGATTTTCACAGCTACAGGGAATTTGATGAAAATTGTAAAGTAGCCTTATGCATAGACAATGGAGAATATGGGGAAAATGAGTACTTAAAAGAGGCTAGAAAGTAATCCCATTAAGGAGACAGGACACTTGAGAGTGTTCTAAAGGTTGTTGGCAACATGCCCATCACCTGGCTCAGTGGAAAGAAAATGCGTGGTATTCCTGGAACCCAGCTTCACAGTCATTGCTTCATCCCATCACTTACAGGAAGCTCAGCTCCTAAGCTAAGAACGAAAATGATTGTCTGTTTTAAATCTCCAGAATAAGGGGATTTCCATAAATCTCTTGACAAATTCTGGCCACATTTTCAAAATCTGATAGATGGAAATCATAACTAGACAATTAAAATTCTGGCCTTCAATTTCAAGAAAGCCATTTCTGTGTTCTTTCATATTCTCAGAACAGTACAAAATCAGTTCTCAGAAATTTTTCATCTGACCAAGCTTTTCTCTTCAATCTCTTTTGCAAAGGACTTATTTTCCCATGCTTCCAGATGCCCAACACACTGAAGCAGCTTCAGCCACTTTCCAATTTGTCAACTAAATGGAAACTCATAGGATCTACAACAGCAAATTTTGTATGTCTCTGTCACCGAGTCTGTTCCACTATGTAACCGATAGTAGAATCCCAAAACAGGGATCAATGGGTAGATTTTCCGGTACTTTCAAAAACCAGAAGTGGTTTTTGACCTAACCATTGTCACTGGTGTTTATTAAGGGTTGTGACAGTTCGTTTTTGTCAACTTGACACATACTAGAGTCAGATTGGAGGAGGAAACTTTAATTGAAGAAATGCTTCCATTAAAAAAAAAAAAAAGCCAATCAACAAGCCCATGGTGCATTTTCTTGATGAATGATTGATGTGGGAGAGCCCAGCCCATTGTGGGTGATGTCACCCTGGGCAAGTATAAGAAATGTAGCTGAACATAAGCCTGGGAACAAACCAGTAAACAGTGTTCTTCTGTGGCCTCTGCCTCAGGTGTTGCCTCCAGGTTCATTATTGAGCACCTGTCCTGGCTTCCTTCCGTGATGAACTATAAACAGCAAAGCAAATAAACCCTTTCCTCCCCAAGCTGCTTTTGGTCATGGTATTTAGCACACTAACACAAAGCAAAGAAGAATAAACGTTTACTGTTTCTTGAGTGCAATCAAGGGAGCAATTGCCATCCTTGCTTTCTGGGAATAAATAGGAAAGAATACTAAATATGAACTGAAAACTTGTGTGCATTACCTAACAATTATTTGGTAAGTACAATGGTCTAAGTAAGTAATGCTGACTACCACAAAACCAGAAGTACAGGTGGAGTCCTGGGGTAGGGTCACAGAGTCCTGGGTTCTTATTTCCTCATAGGCAGGCAGTATTTGCACATTTTTAGCCAAACCACTTTGCTTTTCTGCATCTAGACTTTTACATTTGCCCATATCAGCCAGTGCAGTGTCTTCTAACTCTGATATGAACTCTGATCCAGGGGCTAGAGATGGTTCAGTTAAGTTACAAGCACCTACCTAATGGCTTTCCAGAGGACCTGAGTTTGGCTCCCAGCACCCACTTCAAGTGCCTCATGACTCCCTGTAACTCCACTTTCTGGGGTTTCGATACTTCTGGCCTCTGACATGTTCTTATACATATAATACATACAAATTTTTAAAAATCTTTAAATTCCAATCCAATTTAATCAGGTCATTAAGCATAGTAAGATAACTCTGCCTCACTTGGCAGCCTTACTTGGTAAGGATATGCCTCCTGAGCAAAAAGGTCTGTGTCACTATTGCTTAGTGGCTTTTTGAGAAGGATCTTCAGGACACAAAGCATTGAAGCATTCAACAGTCACAAATGTCACAGCAGGAACCTATACAGAACATGAACGTGCCCAAAGAAACGAGAAACCCAGACTAAGGCTTTTGGACCACATTAGCACCCTAAACAAATCTCATCCTGTAGACTTTATTAACAAAGCCATCACCTCGGGGTTAGAGGTCTGCTCTTTATTTATTCATCTGAAGAGGACACTGACTGTTTCAGAATATGTAATAGAAATCCTGTGCGGCCAGGGCTCTGCCCCAGTGACCTCAACTGAATGAGAGATGAGCAGAAACAGGGGCTGAATTTAAGTTGGAACAAACTCCATCACAAAAATCTCTTTTTAAAATTATATTAATGTAAAAATAATGTAATAAGGCAGGCATATGACACACATATGCAATCCTATTGCTCCGGTTGCTGAGGCAGGGGGATCCAGAGTTTGAGACAAGCCTGGGTTGTAGAGCAAGATTTTGTCTCAAAGAACAAAGCAAAACAAGAAAAATGGAATTATTTCCTAATATGGACGTTTGATGGCCTATAAACCATTGTTCCTAGGTATGCCACACTTTCATCCATAGCCCAAGCACACACATATGGATGTGTGCACATACTCTCTTTCTACTGCCTCCTCCCACTACCCACTCCCTCTCTCCCCACCGTCACACACACACACACACACACACACACACACACACTACCTCTTCAATCTTGTCCTTTTACAGGGGCCTATTTTCTTCAATTTTTTTTTTTTTTTTGTGCATCAAACTCTATCTTCCCCAAAGGGGGGTGGTTGTCCATTAGCCTTGCAGAAAACCACTGTTCTCTTGTTCACTGTCATGGGCAGGTTGGCCTGAAAGTGGAGTAGACAGGAAATAGTGGACCAATGTAGCCCTGACCTACATGAGTAACAACTGATCCCTGCTCACCAGAGTCTCCACAAAGGGGACACCTGTAAGGTTTGTCAGCTGGTGACAAAAGAGTACCCCATGCAGCATTCTGATGCGGTTGACAGAGCGGCAGCATTCAACTCTCAGACACGTCTAGAATGGACAATGAATAAGCTGCATTCAGAAAGAAAACCACAATTCTATTTTCATCTAATTCAGCTTATAACTTCCAGGGTTCAGAGCATTCATAGTTCATAAAAGATCTATTTCTGAGACTCCCAAGATAAGACAGCTTAGGTCAAAAAAGTGGGAGTGAGCACAGCAAACTTCATAGCAGCCTCGGGCTCTTTCCTTTCTAATTTGTTTATTTCTTATCTGTATCTAGCCTTATTTTGAAAAAGAATTTGCTGTTGAAGAGGGGAAATTTGACACAGAACAGACAGTGTTTCGATGCAGGATGTCCCCGAGTCATCATCTGCCTTTGCAGTTTTACTGGGTCTCTGCAGCACATTTCAGATCCTACTGTACTCTGCACACCCCACACCACAGTGTGGACACCACAGCGCACCGCAGACCCACAGCACACCGCAGACCACACAGCCACACTACAAACAGCCACAGCGCACTGCAGGATCCACACCACACCACAGTTTCCACCACAGTCTTCACACCTCAAAACATCAGTGCAGACTGTACCAAACACGGCAGATCCACAGCACACTGCTGACCCCACAGTACACTACAGACTTGCCAACGGGCTTCACAGCACACTACAGACTGACTCCTCATCACCCTACATGGTCCACTCTCTCAATGTAGGGTACCCCTAAATAGTCAACCAAGCTTCAGACCTTCTAGTGCAATCGGTAAGGTCTTCAGTGTAAGTGCAGTACAGTACAGTGTCTCCTTCCAGCCAGTTCTTTGTTCCTCCCCTTAGTAACTACTAGAACCAGCCATCAGTCTCTCCCTAATAAATTCTGTACCCACTAGTCTCCATCTCCAGGCTGCTTTCTAGGTATCACACATGCCCATTACAGGAGGAACCAAGAGATCAATGGGTTTTGGATGGTGATGACTGTCTGACAATGTACTCAAACCAAAGGTTTTCAGTAAAGGGCTCTTTTCTTTCAGATTTCCCAGTGAAATTTTCCCCCTCCAAATCTTCCCCTAAAATCTCTAGGATCTGGGTGCTTATCCTAGTTAGCATTTCTAGTATTATGATGAGACACCATGACCAAAAGCCAAGCTGGGGAGGACAGGGTTTATTTGGCCTACACTTCTGTATCATAGTCTATCACTGAAGGAAGTCAGAACAGGAATTCAAACAGAGAAGGAACCTGGAGGCAGGTGCTGATGCAGAGGCCACGGAGGAATGCTGCTTACTGGCTTGCTCTCCATGGCTTGCTCAGCCTGCTTTCTTAGAGAATCCAGGACCACCAGGCCAGAGATGACACCATCCACAATGGGCTGGACCCTCCCATATTAATCACTAGTTAAGAAAATGCCCTGCACTGAATCATAAGGAGGCGTTTCTCACAATTAAGGTTCCCTTTCAGATAATTCAAGCTTTTGCCAAGTTAACATAAAACTAGCTAACACAGTGCTTCTCTGTTTAACTCTCTAATTTTAAACCAAAAATTATAATTAAGCTCAAAATAAGTTTCCTTTGTTAGGAGCCATGAGGAAACACTGACCACCAACAGCCATGACCCTGTTCTTTCCCAGCATGGCCTACACTCTCTATCAGAGCACAGAACTGCTGAGATATTGTTAGGGTCCATAATTCGCTGAAAGAAAGACACAGACACAAGTACTATGTAAAAGCAAAGAGCACTTATTCTGCAGAGAATTCCAACATGTTGGGGTCACCACCTTCAAAATGGCTGCAACTCCAAGGGGAGCTCAAAGGTCCCTTTTAAAGCCAGAAAGGGGAATTCCTACTGGTTACGTGACCTCGATTAGGATTGGCTGGTGCCATGGAGGCTACCTGACTCTGATTGAGACTAGCTGGTGCTCAGGTGGCCAGTAGGCCACATTCTTGTGCCATGAGTGTTTAGCCATAGGTAGGGTGCCTAAACAATATAAGGGCATCAAGCACAGATGGCCAGTCTTGAAATAAGATCTCTCTAAGATCTCTTCACATTTCTGTTATCTCCTGGCTGCCCTTTCTTCTGATTGGCTGTCCCTTGAGTTGGGGATTTTTATGGTCTGTTCCTGGAACTGATGACTTCCTGGGGTAAGGCCTAGGTCAGGCCTGGTCCTCTCAATATATCTTAGTTGGGGTGATTATTATTGTGATGAAACACCATGATTATTTATTTGTTAATACCTCAAATTTTGTGTGGCTCTGTCATAGTCACTGTTCTATTGTTGTGGTGAGACATCATGACAAAGACAACTCTTATAAAAGAAAGCTTTTAATTGGAGGCTTGCTAACAATTTCAGAGTTTAGTCCTTTATGACCTTGGCAGGTAGCACAGTGCTATGTAGGCAGGTGCCAGAGCAATAGTTGAGAGCTTTACATCCTGATCTTTAGGCAAAGAAAAAGAGACACTGGGCTGAGTGTGGGCTTTTGAAACCTCAAAGCCCACCCCCAGTGATATACTTTCCTCCAACAAAGCCATGCCTACTCCAGCAAGGCCACATCTTCTAATCCTTCTAATCCTTTCCAATAGTTCTACTTCCTGGTGACTAAGTTTTCAAATATATGAGCCTATGCAGGGAGTTCTTATTCAAATCAACCCCAGCTCATAACCAAAGTCGGGGAAGCCTTTTCTTGCAGTAGATAGTAGTTAATATTGAGACCCATAGTTTGAACGTGCTAAGAGCACGCAATTGTCAATGCTCAGACACAGGTAGAACATCTATATTAACCCACACACACCCTCCACCACCACACTTGGGAAACACTGCAGAGAATAAAATACAATCTGGAGGATGGAAAGGAGTGCTGTGAAATATCATCTTCTGTATATGACATGGTTATTGCTTACATGAGCTCACAGCAGCTGTGGTTCCATGTACAAGGCCAGTGCAAGACCAAGCCAGTTTAAAATTCTAGCATCGATGATGCAGGGACTACTGAGGCTCTGCCGTATAGAGGAAGTACTGACAGTAGATGGCTGCTGGAAAAGGGAGAATCCACTTTATTTTGGGACTGTGGCCATTAGTAGGTTGTCCATGCCCCAGCAGATGGCCACTCATCCATGAATACCACTAATTGGATTCAGAGGCTTATGAAAATATAAGTAGACATGAAGTAGAGAGATAGATATGTTGAGAGAAAGACCAAAAGAAGTTAGAGGGAGGAAACGGGGTAGAAGGCATACATGTCCAAAATTTGAAAAAATTAATTTTAAATCTTATTTTAAAAAGTTTTCATCAAGCACCCATGAGCTTCCATATTTACTTCTTTGACAGACAGATGTAGATGGCATGAATGAAATTACAATCATCAAAACAAGTTATTATAACAGCATAGAAGTGTTAAAGATTGGAAAAAGCACCAGGCATAGTAGCATGTGCCTTTAATCCCAGCACTTGGAAGGCAGAAGTAGGAGGATATCTCTGAGTTTAAGGTCTGCCTGATGTACATAGTGAGTTCCAGGACAGCTAAAACTACATAAAGAGACTCTATCTCAAAACAAAACCAAACAAAATAAAACAAAGCAAATTGGGGAAATCCACAAATAAGGGGGTTTAGAAATATGCAATGCCATGCCTTTTTGCAGACCATGAAAAGTATACCAACAGGGACTTGTATGAACTTAGGAATTTAGAGCCTGCCTGCCTTTATTTATTTATTTATTTATTTATTTATTTATTTATTTATTTATTTATTTATTTAATTTTCAGTGCTGGGGATCAAAACCAGGGCCTCTTGGATACTAGGAACATGTTTTGCCACTAGTTACTCCTTCAGAACAACTGACAATTTGTGAGAGCCACAGAAGATAAGGGGACAACCCTAAAGCAGTCAGTGGCTGTACCTTCAAAAATGGGCTATGACAGGGTTTCCTGTTTGTCTCCATGTAATGGAAAGTTCTAAGGTCTGATATGAAATAGGATAGCTGGAGCTATTCAAGCTGCAGCACAGGACAAAACACTTGAGAAACAGTGGCTGGAATGCGGCACTTGCTGTTGCAGTGATTCGGGGATCTCCCAAATAGATAATCAGAGAGGGCATAGGCTCCACAACCTATACTTGCCTTGAATTCTGCAATCCATGATAAAATTACACCAGATTACCCTCCCCCCCACACACACACAGGTATCTTATAAAGAAATAGAGAAAATGTAATTGTCCATCAGGCCTTAGATCTGAAAAAAAAAAAAAAGACACAAGAAAATACTTAATAAAAAGAAGACTAAATAAATGCTTTAAGCACTGAACTGACAGAGCTAGAACATAATCTTTCCAATAACCTTATGAGATGGTTGCTAAGTGCATCCCAACTATACATAGGAAAATCAAAGCATGGGAATTCTAAGCAACTTTCCCATGATTAAAGGGCTAGTAAGAAACACAATCAGAGCTCAGTCCTATAGTTCATCTCCAGGGCCTGGGCCTATCACCATGTCATTTTACAGCACTGTCCCAAAGCCAGAGGAACATGGTATTAACTGCTACATTGACATCAGGTGAAATCCTCCAATGGTCAAAGAGGAAGTTCTTGTTGCCACTCCTACAGAGGACCCATAGCCAAACAACACTCTTTATCACCTTTATCACGGGAATGAAGCTCACTTCCTGGTTAGCCCAGGGTAGCAAGGTCTAGCTCCCTGTCAAATCTGTAAATTATCTCAGCTCTATTCAGTCACTTTCTTCAGTAGGAACCAATGGATACTCCCTCCTCTAAATACTACAAAGCCTGCTGCCCACAGCCCTGGGTTTTCCACTCTGTTCCTGAGTGCAACTGCTGTGTGACTCCATGCCACAGTGTCCCCTTCCCCAGGGCTGTGAAGGTCTGTCACTTGAAAACTCTCCTCACACGTCTGTCTAGATGTAAGCGTCTGTGTTCAGAAATTACTACAATTCCAGCTCCTTTCAGCAACAAGGGAAAAGGGGGAGATTCAAGGAGCTAATCCAGAAATGAGAAACAGGGGGCAGTGAGCAGCCATGATGGAATGTGGGACAATAACAAAGGAGAGGACAGAAAAGGCCAAAGTAATGCCATGATTGAAAACTCTCTGAGTGTGTGTGTGCATGGTGTGTGTGTGTGTGTTTTGGGGGGGATGCATACTCATAAGTGGGAACATTAGCTCCATCAACTTGGTGAAGCTCTCGGATAAAGAAAAACATTCAAATGAGGCAGGAATGAGTAATTGACGATCATAACTGTGATTATAAGGCATAATTACAATTAGCTGCACAGGAGTGTTAATCATGAAAATAATTACATGTCAGCTTTCCTCCTAAAGAAGGGAGAATGTAATTAAGTGGTCCAAAGGGGGCACAGAAAACACATCTCTGAGTGAGGCAGGTATGGGGTGGAGGGCCAGTGTTTGAAGGGATAGAACTCGCTTGTGCTTTAAATGAGCTAACCAACTTCTTTGATGAAGAGAGATGGAAAAGGGGAGAGAAGAGAGGGAGGGAGGGGAAGGGGGGAGAGGGAGGGAAATAATTTGGCTTGACAATTGTCTTCTTAATCCATACTCTCAAGATTTGAGAACCAAATTTGTTTTTTCGTATTGCTAGTTGCCAGCCCAGTAACATTAGCTAAGCCTCAGTTTCCTCAGTTACACAATAATCACCCATTTCCTGATACTTTCATAAAACAAACAAACTAAAAAAAAAAAACACAAAGCCAGTGAGTCACTTATATCATGCCTTAGATACAGTACTTAAATAAAGGTCTGTCTCTGTGATATCTGGGGGAATAGATAAAGAGTTCCAACATCCTGGTGTCCATTGCTTTCAGCCCTGCTACCCATATGAATTCAGACAATCTGTCCCATTTGCCATTTCCTCTTGCTGCTAGATTGGTTCCTTTGCTATCTTCCTGTCTTGTGTTGAGGAAGATATTTTACAAATATTCATACAGGAGAAGAAAAGCTATATCTTCCAAACAAACTGATAAGAATCAGATTTGACAAGGGGTGACCCCCTAAAGAAGAAACAAATCAAGACCAAAGCGGGTAATGTATATGCTGGTCCCTTTATAGGAACAACTTTAAGGGCTGGCAAGATGTGAGAAAGATGGATGCCGGGTGCATGAGCTCAGATAACCAGCCACACGGCAGAATTTAGATTAGTATAATGGGTTATTTTAAGTTATCAGCTAGTCAAAGAAGAGCCTCGCTATACAGCCTAGGTATTTGAATAATATTTAATGAGTCTCATGATTTGTTATTCTGGGAGATAAGAGATGACAGGAAAAACCACCCAAAATACATAATAGCCTAATACTATACTCCTGTCTTCCCATTGTAAAGGGAATCAGGATATTCCTGCTCTTGAGTAATGATTACAGTTGAACATGCAATGACTGTGTCTGTATAGATGGGGTGCAGGAGTCTCCAAGGCAGAGATATAGCCCTGGGAGAAAGACACTGCCATGAAGAGCCATACTTCTACTGTGGACCAGAACTTTCTTGTCTTTTCCAGAAGATGCCTATCTTAAAATTTTTGAGGGCTCATGATTGAGCTACAAGTTTAGATGTGGGTTGATTTCCTGAGGTCCCTGGAGTTGTGAGTAACAATCATCAAGACAGACGCAATAATCGTTGGCCCAGTGGATCGTTGTCACGGATGTCTTTGCAGCTTTTCCCGCTCCACTGAACTACCCTTTCATTTGTTTGTATGTGTTTTTTATTTGCATAAAGACAACACATGTGTATAAATGACACCTGCAGGTATGCTGTGCACTAATCTGAGAATCTTCTAACTTATGTTTCACCTAAGCCTTGAAGCTAAGAAATATCACATTCTTAAGTAAATATGTTACAGGCTTAAGAAAGTAGATAGACCCCATATTTTCATCTCTTCTCCCAAGCAGGGCCCTGCCTCTCTAAGTCCAGATCGACAGACCCAACCATGTGAATTGCTTTGGTGAGCAAGATACTAATTAGCAAAATTTCACAAGCAGAAGCTTACTGAACACTTGTATGAATCAACTTGCTTGGAATCTTGATCCTCCATCATTTCTGTGACAGTGCTCCCCAAGGAAACAGAAAGCCATCATCTGCTGTCTTGGTTTGCTCACTATTACTGTGATAAAACACCATGACTAAAGTTAGAGAGGAAAGGGTTTTACTCTGCTTACATCCCAGCCTGTCATTGAAGGAATTCAAAGCAGGAATTGATAAAGAGCCAAGGAAGAATGCTGCCAGCTGGCTTGCTCTCCCTGGCTTGCTCAGGTTGCTTGCACATGTAGGACCATCAGCTCAGGGATGGCACTGCATATAGTGGGCTGGGTCCTTCCTCATCAAGTGTCAATCAAGAAAATGTCTACCAGCTTTCTACAGGCCAGTCGTCAATTGAGGTTCCCCCTTCTCAGATGACTGTAGCTTATGTCAAGCTGACAAACAAACAAAAAACTAACCAACATATTTTCCAAACCTACCCTGGATCAGAAAGTGGCCATTGATTCCAGAACAAGCACAGGCCAGTGGAGCCCAAGTCAGTCATGCCAAACACACATCAACAAATGTACGTTATAAGCCTCAAAGGTTTTGTGCTTGTACGTTATAAGCCTCAGAGGTTTTGTGCTGATATGTTACACTGGCAATGAGTAGCTGATAGGTTTTATAATAACCAGTTAGATAAATCCTAAACCTACCAAGCAGGCAATACAAGTGAAGGAAGAGGGGAGATTCATGAGTGTGGTATCTTTGAAGAAAGTTGTATCATATGCCCTATCCCTAAGCAGAGGAAGAAAGATTTCAGTACAACCACTCAGAGAACTACAGCATGAGGTAGGTGTGTGAGATGTGCCAGCCTCCAGCAGGTGAGCTAAAGGACAAGGACATCAGCATAAGCAAGTCTGGGATTTGAGGGCAAGAGAGGTATGAGCATTTTCCAGGCTCGAGAGCTAAGGAACATAACATTTGCCACTACTGGCAGAGAATTATTTTTACTGCTTTTAAATTATGGTTATAATGTATGTTAATCCTATATTAATAGATTTTCATACCTGCATATCTCATGCTTTGATCCTAACCACCCTCTATTACTCTCTCCTCATCCGCTCACCTTTCCCTAGTAGTCTTGAGGTAGACTCGCTGTGGGGAACTGAGCTGTGCAGCATAGCATGCTTTTAGCAGCATCCCTGACCTCAGTCTAAGGTACCAGTAGCACTACACAGCTGTGAAGACATTGCTAAGTGTCCCCAGGGAGACGAACTCACCTCCATGGAGGACCACTGAGAGTGTTGTCAATTTCCAAAGGTTGTGGAACAGTGACTACCAGATACCATTACAGATAACAGGAATGGGAAGTGGGGAACCTGCATAGAATTAAGCCCGAGCATCCTAAGAAAGAGAGAGGCGACTTTTAGAACCTGTCATGCTGGGATTGCTGAAAACCAGCTTCCACCAGTGTTTGTTAAGTACCTCCATTTGCCTCTCACCTCCTACCTGGAGCCGTTAGCAATAGCAGCTACTCAGAACCACGTCCTCCTTTTTCTGCAGCATTTCTCCCTGCTGCACTGGACTAGGGAGGAGGGCAGCAGGGGCAGTGCAGGCTGGGGCAGGTGGCAAAAGTCCTAAGTGTGAATTAGAATCTAGAACCAGCATACTAGTTCTTTCAAGGCAGTGGACATTCCATTTTATATCTTATGTGATGCAAGAACGAACAGAAAATTTAAGAGATTGCCTGAATTCTTATATAATGATAGGACAACCAGCTGCAGTGAATAAGTTAAAAGCAGCCACAGGCTTGACATGACGGTGCGTGGCTGTAATCCTAGCACTCAGGAGGCTGAGGCAGCAGGAGCAATGAGTTCATCTTAAAAAAAAAAAAAAGAAGCTGAATACAATCAAATCAGGACCACAATCTTAGCATGTGAGAGGCTGAGTGTCTTAGTTGGTGTTCTCTTGCTGGGAAGACACCAGGACTATGGCAACCCTTAAAAGGAAAGCATTTATTAGTGCTTGCTTACAGTTTCAGAGATTTAGTCCATTGTCATCACTGCAGGAAGCATGGTAGCATGTACCTGAGAGTTCTACCTGTGGATCTGGAAAAGAGAGACCCTGGGCTTGGAACAGGCTTTTTGAAACCTCAGAGCCCCAGTGCCACACTTTCTCCAACAAGGCCACACCTCCTAATCCTTTCAAATAGTGACACTCCCTGGTGACCAAATATTCAAATCTATGAGCCATTCTGGGGACCATTCTCATTCAAACCACCACACTGAGGTAAGAGAATTGCAATCAATTTTAGGCCAGCCTGGACTATGGAGTGAGAGCCCTCCACCTTCTGCCCATCTCTTTCTGGTTTGTACACATTAATCTCAATAGTTACAAAGACCATATGTATAAGCATGAAATCACACATTGTCCCAAGATCAGACCCTAGGCTGTGATTCTGGCAGACCGAATCATTTCTCACACTCAGAATTCCCTTCTTCCTTGACATAAATGCAGTCCCCAATCCTAACCTTGGTCTCATGCCATCCCTCAAACCACCAACAAAAACAATGACTAAATGCAGCAAGGTTAAACAATGACCTTTTGCTTAAGTCCTGCCAGATCCTCAGAATGCTGACTAGGATTGTAGGCTTTAACCTGGCAGCAATTGGTAAGGCTTTCTCCACTATGTGACCCTTCTTTTGGACAGTGGTTTCCTCTGTCCTGCTTCTTCTGCAGCAGCTTTGCAGCAAGGTCACCAGTGGGGCCACAAGTTATCAGTCGGCCAGACAGGTCTCTTCTGTCCCATCTCAGGCTCCTAGAGGGCAAGAAACTATCAATCATAGAAGTGTCCTCCTCTGGGAAGCAGGGTGACAAGATCCTGCAATTTATCTCTCGTGAAATGAGCTGGGTTCTTTGAATAGACTAGCGTAAGTCATTCATTAATTCTCACAGATAGCTTTGGACTCTTTCAGGTTCATTCTGTGCCCACATAACTGACAGCCTGTCCCTGCCTCCCTCCCAAATGCTAACAGCATGTGGAGGACTCAGCTTAGAAGCCCTCTGACCATTTTTGCTCAAACAAGGCAGGAGATCACCCTTGAACCAGAGAGAATGAAGGGACCACTTAACCTTTTAACATTTTGTGGTTGATCCATAATTTCTTCCTGTAGCACCAGTCCCAGCCAAACCCTACCACCTTTTGAAAATATCATTCGACTTAAAAAGCAAAAGCACAATTCATAAAATAATGAAGATATATACATCGGGCCTTGTTAAAATAAAAAAGTTTTACCCTGAGAGAAGAAACTGGGAAGAAGACAAAACAAGCCAGAATAGTTATAACATTTTGCAAATAACATAGTCCATGAAAGCCTTATAAGTAAAATACATAAAGAACTCTCAACAGGCAAAGCATGAACAAAAATCTAGCTACCAAATGGGCAGAATATATGAACAGACATTGCAATGCCAAGGGTACACAAACAGCAAGTTACACAAGAGAACATTTGGGCAAGCTTCAGGCGTTAGGGGAATTCAGATGGTCTCTGCACACCTAACACAAAAGGCCAGATAAACACTGGACACAACAGCAAATGCTGATAAAAGTTAGAAAACTGGATGAAACACAGTGCTGAGGGAACGTGAGACCTACAGCCACTCTGGAAAATAGTTTTGGCATTTTCATTGAGAACAATTCGTACACTTACTATATGACACAATATTGCATATATCCCAGAGAGACAGGATAGATAGCCTGTGTGTTCACAAGTACATATCCACATGCACATATAAACACATACATATATACACACACACAAGCATAACACACACACACATATACACACATGCACATGCCTGAATGTTTATACATTCATGAATGTTAGTAACGGTTAGAATCCAGCAAATGTCCTCATCAGGTGACTAAAGAGTAACATAGCAATATCATGGAACACTGCCAGCACCAAAACAGATAGACCTACAAGCACATACAACAGGACAACATATCTCCAAGGCACTGCGCTAAGTGAAAAAAAAAAAAAATCGAATCCCAAAAAGCTGAAGATCTATGATGGCGTTTTCAGAATCTTCTTTTAAATGTCAATATTAAAGAGATAGAAATCAGGGTTGTCAGGGGTTATGGATGAGGCGTAGGGAGTAGGCTTCTGGTCATGAAAAACTTGTGTATTTTGGTTTGGCTGGGTAGTTGGGTAATTTTTGGTTTTTTGGGACAAAGTTTCACTCTGTAGCCTTGGCAGCCCAGAAGTCACTATATAACCCAGACTGGCCTCAAACTTAACGCAATCCTCCTGCCTCAGCTCCCTGCATACTGAGACTACAGATCTGAGCTGCCATACCCATCTTAAAATTCCATATCACGACTTTCCTGCTCATCACACAAATCTATATGGGATAAGGTGCACACCAACTTACACACAAATGAGCTTTTGTAAGGCAGTGAGACTTGGACTAGCCACATGACTACACCAAAGGCAGCTTCCCAGTTCTGACGGCACAAAAGAGCTACACACCACGATGTCATCATTAAGGGAAATGGCCTTCTCTTCCTCTTTTTATTACCACTTACTGTAAATGATGATAATGACCTAGCAAAAATAGACTGCTTTAAAATGATCAGTTCTTGGGGTTGAGTGTGTAACTCAGCAGTGCAGAACTTGTTAGCATGCACAGCACCCTCCATTCCTTCCAAAGGCAAAAAGAAAAAGAAAGGGAGAAAACAAGTCTCAATGCCATATTTTTCAAGGGCAACTTCATTACTAAACACTTCTCTCTCTCTCTTTCTCTCTTTTTCTTACTGGAAGGGCAACCACGATTTGGAGCCTAATGCATTCCCTAAGAGCCTGGTTATGTTATTTCTGTGTCTCTGTGTAAGTCCCATGGCAGACTGCCCACCCTCAGACAGCACTCTTCTTATATTTGTCGCTATGCTCCTTCTTTCTGGGGTATATGAAGAGTAAGTAGCCTTGTCCTGCAAGAAGGCATGAGAAGGCTCTCTGTGCTCAGTCACAGCTAAACACAATTGTGGCTTACATCAGTGTAAACTCTGATCTTTTTCCAAAAGGAAAACAAAACAAAACCAAAAAAACAGTGTTTCTCCCTACACTGGCAGGCTGTCATGGAAAAGAAGCCAGAAGAGCATAAATACTGGGTGACTCAGAGGAGGTTGGCAAACCTAGTTCTGCCACACACCAGCTTCATGACTGTAGACAGGTCTGTTGTTGTTGTTGTTGTTGTTGTTCACTTCCCCTGTGCCTTGATCTCATCATCCTTAAAACATTTGCTCTCCACAGCCCAGCACTGATGACGTGTAGTTGTAAAGATCAGCTCAGGGCTAGGCACACAGCACATGCTCTGAGAATGAGGCTTCCACACAAGACAGCTGACTGGGGCAAGAGCGTAATCCAGTCTCATGGAGAACAATGACCACTCCTAGCTGAAGCCCCTCTACAGACTGTGTCCACACTCTGCCACTGTGATCCCCATCAGCCACAGAGGTTTCCCATTTTCCAGATGGTTTTGAACCTTTGTCCTCTTGATAAAAGTGGGTACTGTGTTAGCAAGTTGCTGCTTGAGGTTTGGGGGTTTTGTTGTTGCTGTTTGTTATTGTTGTTTTCTTTTGTTTTGTTTTTCATCACTGTGACAAAATACCTGGCAGAAACAACTTACAAGGAGGAAGGGTTAATTTTGGCTCTTGGTTTCAGAGGGTTTGATATATGATTGCTTGGCCACCTGCCCTTCAAAGGACCATCTTAGCAATGGGATAGTATGGCAGAACTTTTCACTGTGTAATAGCTAAGATGCAAAGAGAAAACAGGAAGGGGCAAGTGACAAAATACCTCAGATCTGCTTCTTCCAATGAGGCCCCATCTCCTCAAGTTTCCAGAACCACCCAAAATAGCACTGCTGGCTGAAGAACAAGCATTCAAGAGTTTGTGAGGGACATTGCACACCCAAACCTTAACAAGTGATGAGAAAAAGCAGAACCTTGGAGAGTGAATAAAGTACAATGTGGCACAGGACATGAAAACAAAACGGGAAACTGAGCTCAATTTTTTACTTTCTCGGTTCCTTCTGTGTCTGCTAAAGGAGGTCACTGCACCTCCTCGTGGTTTTCACTTATGAAATGAAGGTCTACACTATATCTGAGTTGTGCCTTTTCTATAAAGAGCCAGAGAATGACAGGACTTCGTACACTTTGTCACGGTTTCTGAACTCTATCATGAAACAGGAAAGCTGCTATACGCAACACTGTATTCTAATAAAACTTTATTTATAAAAACAACCATCAAGCCAAGTATGGTTGGCCTGCTTTAGTGTGTGGACTTCTGGTCTAGATCTGTAGTTTCCAGTGATTTCTACATTAGAATCTCTTTTATTACTCATCCCTTTATGAATGCCATACTATGAAAAAAAAGTATTTATAAAATCTAAACCACTTAGTATGAATTGAATTAGTTCTCTGCTTTAATTATAAATATGCTGTATAATTTATGTATAATTTATGTGCACATGCACATACAGCTAGACAATTCTGATTGGCAGTTTTTTTATAAAATAACCCGTGTTGACATACCAGGCTAATATATTTCCAACCAGAATAATAAAACCTGACATTTTAGTTTAATAATTTCCCTTAACATAAATAAATGTAGGCATGGCTTCTCAAAATACAGAAAACTTCTCATGGTCTGCCCTATTCCCCAAAAATGTCAAAATGCACTACAAGTCTGAGGTGCGCTCTAGCCCATCTTCTAAAAGTTAAAAATGGTCTGTGTCTGGTTAGATCAGTGGTTCTCAAGCTTCCCTTAATACAGTTTCTTATTTTGTGGTCATGCCCAACCACAAAATTATTCCATTGCTTCTTCATAACTATGATTTTGCTAGTTATGAATTGTAAGTATCTGATATGCAGGATCTCTGATATGTGACCCCCAAAAGGGTTATAACCCACAGGTGGAGAACCACCGAGTAAGATGATATGAGATAGCTTTTCTCTCATTTCTGGGATGTTGTTTTTATACCATGAGGTGATGGTGGGATGATTTTTGTAGACCGGCCATAACTTGTCATCTTCTGTTCATTTACCTGTGTCTTCTCTCCCAGTTAAGGTACTACAATTACCATCAAAATACAGCCCCTCCCTTAAGAACTCTCAGCGTGATACTTGTGACCTGTAAGATGTCCCTCACTCTTTGGGATGTTTTGACTCAAGTATAGTTTATTTGGATCTTTCTACTTATCCTACGGGGGAAAAAAAAAAAAAACTGTCCAACCCACTTGGATTTCAGACTCAAAGACTTTCTGATCATACCCCTGCATGAGCTTAAAGTCAAGAAAGCATACTACCTGGGCTGGAAAGAGATGGCTCAGTGGTTAAGAGCACTGACTGCTCTTCCAGAGGACCTGGGTTCAATTCCAAGCACCCACACAGCAGCTCACAACTGTCTGTCCCTCCAGTTCCACAGAATCTGATGCCCTTAAACCAATGGACATAAAATTAAACATCTTAAAAACAGAAGGAAGGAAGGAAGGAAGGAAGGAAGGAAGGAAGGAAGGAAGGAAGGAAGGAAGAAAGGAAGGAAGGAAGGAAGGAAACTGTCTTCAGCCTGGGTAGGGAAGAGGGGTCATGGAAACCCATTAAGATAAGTCCATCACACAAACACATGCACACACACAAATACATGGATATATATCCTGCTTTTGAGTCTCACTTTGTATCCTTCTGATGAAGAATAGCCTATCACAAAACTGTGTTCCATGATCAAGGAAGGATGTGTAGGGATGCCAGGGACAAAAAAGAAAAAAAGGAAGCACTGGAGCAGCCACCCACTGTCTTTTCCTCACAGGGACCTGGCCTGGCTGTGTTGCTGACTGACAGGCAGACAGTGTAACAATGTAGATGAGACATGGATTGCAGTGGGAAAACAGTTCATGCATGCTTGGTTCTTAATATGACCAGAGTTTAAGAAGAATTAGGCTGTACATTAAAGAGTGCTATTTTCTCACCTGTTGACCACAAGACATTGCAAATGCCTTATCTCATTTGTTTAGTGGCCTCATTCCTTATGATTATGGTGGCTGTCTCTGGCAACCACTAATGAGAGCCGGGAAGCTATCATCTGTAAACAGCCAGAGTATCAATATTTCAGATTTTGTGGGAGATAGGGTGTATCATAACTATTCAATTCTGCCCTAATGGTAGTCATAGAGCATATGGAATGAATGGTTATGGATATGATAAAAAAAACTTTATTAACTGAAAGAAGTGTCAGGATATGGCTTGTGGCTACCTATTCTACAACAGTACTTAAAACTATATTCTTTTTTGCAGAAAAGCCTTATCTGGTAGGTGCTTTTATTTATTTTTTTCCCACTTGGCATAAAAGCATTATGCTCCATAACTCGTGAAGACATTAAACACTGGCCCAGATCCCAGAGGCTGCGCATGCTGGAAAGGTTATGAGGCTCTGTACTACCTAGACAACAGGAGCCATCCCCCTACACAGAGCCCCAGGGTTGACTTTCAGGCTTCCTTTGGGGGGGTGCTCTTCAAACTCCTTCAGGGGATGAAGATGGGATACGATAGGACAGCCATGCCACTATCCCTCACAGAAATCTACCTCCGTGTCCCAGTCACACAAGGAAGAGCTGCTTTTAAAGTGTCGTCTCAAAAAGAAACACCTTTGGCAATATGAATAAATTGTTGGTTTCTACCTCTGTAGCAGGCAGCTTCATGAATAATGTCCCTCCTTCTGTGACACAGGTTAGGAGAAAACTTAAGGCAACAACAAGCCACAACCTGACGTGACTTGTAAACCTTGTGCAACTGTATCTGACAATATTTCTTTCACACCTCCAGCATGAATTTAGTTCAGTTAACAGTAATCATTTTCTACATTATTGGCATGGCCACTTACTTAAATAGCTTTATGTTGGTTTCTTCTGAAAGTCTCAGAAACCTGTTGATTCTCAGAGGTGTCAGATTATCTAAGTTGTTGCTTTTGATTTTTTTTTTAACAAACCTACTTTATTTAGGGTTATTAAATGCTTTTACCTCCCTTCCAACCCCTCATCACCAGGTAGGAGGGAAAGAAGGTTAGTGGGGACAGGGTGCAAAATTCTCTCTGCTATTTCCCACTGGGTAGGGTTATAGGATTCTTTGCGGGGGGAGAGAGGATATCAATTATCAGTCATCTAGAAATCCAGCACTCCAGTAAATAACCATGATACAAAGTAGACCACATATGCTATAATAAAGATAAAGAAGTGCAGGAAAAATAATACACTTGTTTGCTTTGTTTTTTTCAAAGTCCACGAGTTTCAAAATTTCACCAAAGCAGCCATTGAGGGCAAGGGCTAATTGCCCATCTTCAGAGCTTAGCAACACTAATGAAAATGAAAACAGGATTTCTCATTCTCCAAAATAAAACACACTGAATTATGGCTGCATGTATTTTCAGTGCTCTGAGAAATGATCTAAACATCTCTTCTGCATTTATGACCTGAAAAACTCTAAAGTGACAGGATAAAATCTGGAGAAAAAGACCAAAATAAAGGCTCAATATCTTTTCCTTCATCTTTCATCTCTACCTCAGCCTCTGAGTTCATCAAAGGCTCCATCTCTTGGCGTCTGTAATAAAAAGGGGGTTCTGCCAATGAACCAGCTGCCTAAACACACTTGAAAGGATTTACTCCTTATTCTATTCATCCCACACACATGCATTAAGCACTTGCTGTGTGCTTTCCACTGTGCAAGTCGATCAGATGAAGAGATAAACAGGATATGGTCTTCATCCTCAGTGGGCTCACGGTCTGACACAAGGTAGGCAAGAAAAAAAAAAGATAAATGCCCCAACAAAAAGGGACATTTGAAAGTGAAGTTTTCCCTAACACTTTTATATATGTTATTATGGAAGCATTTATTGTCTCTTATGGAATAATCAAAAGCTGGTGGTCAGAAAAAAACACCATTATTTTGCAAAGAGTCAAATTGTCTTGTACATGAGGTTTGATTTCCTAATTGGTCCTTTCCTCCTAGCCTCTTCCCTTTTGAATTTGGCTTAGTTCTCCTAAAATTCAGCTTTCAAACTGAGTTACTGCCATGTTCAAAGACTGAAATGCAGTTCTGTGTGAAGTCTTGCTTCACACAGCTGAGCATGGCACCAAGCACTCCAAAATTTAGCTTTAACTTAGCATTCTAGTGTTGCTGATATAGTCAATAAACATCTACAAAGAACCAGACATTGTTCTAGTCATGAGAGATACCTGCAAAGATGAGCCGCTAAAATTTCTAGCTTCTTGGAAGGATAGTAGAGAGAAAGTGGGGCATGGGAGTGCATTCTTGTGATCCAGCCACTCAAGGGGCACAGACACAGGGGGACTAAGAGTTCAAGGTCAGCCTGAGGAAAAGCAAACTAAGCATATAAACAAGCATTTCTAATAGCAGTAAGTGGTGTGAAAAAAAAATTAAAGTAATAGGGATTGGAGGGGATGAGACCTGAATAATACTCTAGGTTCTGACTTGCTCAAGCCAACGCTCCATAGAGCCCTAGAGAGCTGTGTCCAAAGCTTCTGAAACAAGGGCTAAGCATGGTGAGAGGAGGTCGAGAAAGGCTGAACCTGGGCTCTGGAGGCCCTGTAGGCAAGGTAAGAAATATGGAGTTTTAGAGATGTTTGAAGAGAAACTGTCAGTGGAATATTCAGCTCAAGTAAGGACTCTTTGCTACTCTATAGAGCTGTGCGATGCTCCCGCAGAGGTCAAGTGAGAAATTATGGCAATATTTGTGAACTGGGAGATACCTGGAGGTCCCTGCATGGCCTGCAGGCAGCTCAGCAGGTTAGAGGGTGTCGTTTCCTGGTGGCTCGGTCGGTCGGTCTGAGCCTCTTCCAGGTGTCTCCACTGGATGTTGATTCTTATAGGCAATCTGGCTGATGTCTGCTCCTTCCACACTACAAGGCGGGTCTCTGATCACTCCAGGTTGCTTGGTCTGAGTCCTCCTTTTTGGTTGTCTCAGAAGGACTCTCTCAGCTATCTTTCCTTTGGGGGAGGGGAGGGACCTAGTGAACCTGGTCAGTTTCAGGGACTTTATGATGCTACTCTTGAGTTGTTTATTCCCTTTCCCTACAGGCTGTAATATTTCCATCTGGGAAACAAGGCGGCAAGCAGGGAACAAACAAGAATCAAAGACATCGGAGATGATTTCAACACACTTGGCTTGAGCAAGTAGGAAAGCAATGGTGCTATTGATACAGACATAAAGTGCTGTAGTTTGTAAATTACCTAGTCTGCAGTATTCTGCAACAGCAGCACAAACAGAAGGAAGAACATGTAAGCATCTCCTAGTACCATCCCACCTGTAATCATGATTTCCATATCGTACAACTGCAGGAATCTTGTGTCTGCCAACATTTGTTGAACAGAGCAGGTCTGGTTCAAACCTGCTATTTTCAAACCTAAGACTCATTGAGTTCCTGAGTCCTAGACTGACTTATTATCATTCTAATGGAGATTTTTGGAGATTACCCCATTTTCTAGATGAAGAGACTGAGTTTGAGTCACTTGTCCAGGTGACCATCAGGATTAGAATTCACGCCCTAGAAGGTCTAATAATAAAAGGAGTCGTGTAAATAGTGTGTGCATTTCCCTTTCAACCTCTACAAGCTAACTCCAGTACCTTATCTCATTAAGTCTAAAATGCCAATTCTAAGACCTATTACTTTATGGAACACTAAAAATGAAAAAGGAAGCTCAATTAATCTTTGACACATTCTAAAACACCTTGCATTATAAGTAGATCCTCACTTCAGAGATGTTGAATACTAGGGGAAATGGGACTTTAAAACTTCCACATTACCTGAAGGAGCTAAAGCTTAAACAATGAATGGCTCAACACCCAGAACACCCTTGCCCTTTTCCCAGATGACTTCTGTCCTTTTGGTTCTGAGAACCCTACTCATTCTAGATCTCCCCTTTCTGCTTTTTTTTTTTTTCATTTGTTTCTTTGCTTGTTTGCTTGCTTGTTTTTGTTGTGTGATTGTTCTGAAAGGAGGCCTTACTGTGTAGCCCAGGGTAGCCTTGAATCCACTATCTAACCCAGCTGACTTGGAACACATGATGGTCCTTCCTCAGCTTCCTGAGTGCTCAGGCCCAGGTCCAGAAGAGAGGTAGGCATAATGGCCCAGCATAAGGAAATAGAGAGCAAATGTGGTGCTCCAAGTAAGGCTGCCTTTAGGTGGCAGCTGGCAGCTTAATGGGATCGGAGGAAGTGGGCTTAGCTCCTTCTCCATGGGCGGTACTGTCCAGAGTTGTCAGGGATAATGGTAATTTATGTTTACCTCCACACCTGCTTTCTTCCTTGCTTTAGTCAAATGCTAACACTGCTTCTCTCTCTGGGGGAAGGAGAGGGAGGGGCTGAAATGAGAGGAAGGAAACAGCTCTTGTTCACAGCAGCTCAGCTAAATTGCGTTTGCCCTCTTTTGCATAGAGCAATAAAGTCTTCTAGAAAATGCAGCATAGATTTTTAATTTTCTCCTTGTCACTGGGTGCTGTAATCACATAATTAACCAAGTGCTAGAGATAGTCATTTATAGCAAATGGGCAAAAAACAATCAGAGAGGTGAAGTCACCCAGGGACCAAGCAAGTGACATTCACATCTCAAAAAACCATGTGTGAACTGACAATGTGGTCATGCCATGCCTATTTGAGTCAGGACACTTAAAGCAAAGGATTCCAGTAAGAAAGGGATATAGACTGTGTCTGTGCTCAGTAGTTTGGTTTCAAACCCCTGGTGTGAACAGAATAGTGCCAAGGCACACAGGTCCAGCAGCTCTCCTGTGACCCAGCATTCCCTTCTACCCCACAGTCACCTCAGCTTCCTTAAGTGCCTTTGTGTCTCACCCTCTGCCCAGAAAGCCCTTCCAGATGTTGGACTGATCTTTTAATAACAGCCCAGATGTTTTCTCCATAGAGGCATCTATTTTGGCAAATGCCCTGTGTAAGAAACACATGCACGCTTATGCATGGCACCTTCCTACAGCTACCACCTATGATGGACAGCAGACACCAATAGAACCTTTTGAGGCTCAAGAAGAGTTTGGCTTACCTACCTCCTCATGTGGAGAGGCCCCTCCCACCTCTCCAAAACTGTAACCAGAGCACAGATATACGAATACCCACTTTCTAAGATCTGTCCATAGTGTAGTTATTTCTCCTCCAGGTTGGAGCTGACATGGTGGCCTCTAAGCAGAGCAGCTGTGGTGACTGACACGCTTGAGGCCCTCACAAGCTCAAGCCTATTGGAATTAACTGGTTTGGGGGGTCAGGATACTGGGGGGGGAGGGAAGAGGCTTCAGTAGGTCCTCACCAGGCCTCTCCCCTCCTTGAGATTCCAATCAACACTGTAAAGGAAGCAAATGATTGACAGGGGTGGGCCCTCCTAGTAATGTGGCTACCCTATGTCACTCAGGGGACTTTCCAGGAGGTGGTTATAAACCTGTGGATTACCCAGGCTCTTGTGAGTAATTCCTATGAACTCATTGACATCACCATAAAGGACATGGACAAAGTCTTGTCTCTGTTCTATTGGTACATGTATCCCCAGGAAACGTCCTGCAACACCAAAGGTGAGAGGCAGGAAGTGTTTTTGAAAGGTGTCTTCATTAACACCAACAAACTCCCCCTGCACAGCATTAGTTCAAATTTGGTTAGTCATTAAGCCTGAAATTCCAGCCTGGTTAGTGAGCATTGCTGTCTCTGTGTTATGTTCCCTCTTAAAACACAGTACCCTTGAAAAGCTATTATGTTAC
This sequence comes from Psammomys obesus, assembly GCF_907164565.1. Taxonomy (NCBI): domain Eukaryota; kingdom Metazoa; phylum Chordata; class Mammalia; order Rodentia; family Muridae; genus Psammomys; species Psammomys obesus. The sequence goes on along the minus strand of NW_026596143.1, from coordinate 5,929,280 downwards.
TTGCATCTCAGCCTCACACTAACTCCAACATAAATTCTCAAGTTTTAATCTTTCTTTCCTAAAACACAATGGCCAGACAACAGAGAAGGCTCTTTCTCCTAAGCAAAATGGGAGTTAGTCAACAGAGAGGGAGCTGGCAAGGAGCAGGTATTGAGCAACAAGCTTATTAAGTACTTAGCGAGCAGACACTTCAGACCAGGAGTTACCCATTCTTCAGCTACAGTTTTGTAAAATAAGTATCATCAACAGTGGCATTGTTATTTCATGGATGACAAAGAAAGGCTAAGAAATCTGTCTACAGTCCAAGTGGGGTTGCTAGGATTCAGTGCTAGGCTTCTTCTGCACCAAAACCCATAGCCTTCCCCATAGGAGGATGCACAATGCATCTGTTTTCCTTTCACAGCCTCCTCTCCACTGGCCTTTGTGTCCTCTCCATCAAAATGAGCTCAAAGGCAAATAATTATGTGTCATTTACACCTTAGAGATGAGACTGCAGAAAAGTCAGGGAAGACAGACCCATTAACTAAGAATTGCATGAATTATGGTGAGAGATTCTTAAATCTCTTCAAAGAGTTTTCAGACACTAGGGAGGGGTAGGAGGTGCAAGGTCTTATTTGTACCTGTGGGCATTTCAGTGTGGGGAGCAAAGGTGGAGCACAGAGATGCTTCTGGGGGAGAAAAAAAATCTCATCTACTTCAGCAGCCAACCTGAGAATCTTCATGTCAGAGAATTTGTATTCTCAGAGCCAGTTATCCTTTTCAGGTTTTTGGTGTTTTGTTTGTCTCCTTGTTTGTTTGTATGTTTTTTTTTAAAATAGGGCTTCTCTGTGTAGCCCAGGCTGTCCTGGAACTCACTCTGTAGACCAGGCTGCCCTCGAACTTAGAGCTCTCCCTGCTTCTGCCTCTCAAGTGTTGGAATAAAAGGTATGTGGCACCACTGCCCAGCACTTTTTCAGCCTTCTTTAACTCAGAAACCCCTCTGATAGTCATATAATCTCAAAGCCATAAGGAAAGAGAACACGTGGTCACCCAGTTAGAAATTCCTCCCAACCAAGCCACATTGAGGGAGCTGGAGCACTTCCAAACAGAATGTTGGGTTGCCCTGTTCCTTCTAATCAAGGCTATCTAAGGCTCCAGGTACTCCATCTAAGTTCACCTGGAGGAGAAAAAAAAATGTGTTGCCCTTAAAACGTGGAGTGAGGTGGAAATGAACTCTAATTCAAATGCCCTGTGCAGGCTTAGAGTTTGCTTTCCCTAAGCATGTACAATTGTGCCTTTTCTCACAAGGGACATCTCCAACAGTTTGAGAAACGGCAAAAAATACTTCATTGTCAAACTGGTCACCACTGTTATGCCAAAGTCTCTCAGACCCCAAAGACCACCAAGGAGCCAATTCCGATGCAAATATAGTAGGGTCTTTATTACAAACTCGAGCTCAGGTGCACACCTGCACAGCAGTTCTTGAGCGTAGAGCTACAAGCTCAAAGATTGAGGTTTTTATTTAGGGTTACAGCAAGGCTTGGGAAATTCCAGTTTAGCAGTTATACAACTGGGTGACATTCAGCAAGGGCAAGCTTGTTACAAACTGACTGTGGCTAATGAACATTGAACATTGAACAAGCTATCTGTACACCTCAGGAATGTTAGGTATTTCTGTGCCTTGAATGTTCTGCTATAAGGTAGGTGAGCTGCCCAACACAGATGCCCCACCTGAAGATAAGATACCTTTCCATTCTTGTGGCTACCTCTAGGCTGTTCCTTGGGTAGGGAATTTTATTGTTTGGTTCCTGGAATTAGTTATGGCCTAGTTCCTGGGACTGGTGATTTTGGGGGTGGCCTGCTTCTCTCACCACCTCTTGCTACAATGCTTCAGAGAAAAGTGAAAAAAAAAAAAAGCCACTGATGTCAACTGTGCTCTTCTTACAATGGCCAGGGCATTCACATGACTTATTTTTTACCCACAAGACATTTTGACAGAGAAACTATGCTTCTTCTGCTTTGTTTTTCTATCGCTGTTATCATTAGCTGAAACTGTTAACATCAATTTGCTGGTGTTTCTTCCGCCCAATTTTCTCTCCCTAAATTGGAATAGACAACAGGAAAAAAAAAATCATTCTGGAGCAGTGTTGAGGATATTTAAAATGTAATGAAAAGCTATTCTTAATGACATCTCAGACATCTGTTTCTAACTGAACCTTTCAACTTAGTTGTATATCCACCTGATAAACATAAAATTTCACAGCCAGAAGGAAAGGCAACACCTGGCCTAACCCCTCACACCCTGACTCCAACCTGTGAGTTGACCTCTGAATCACTGCCAAGCGCTCCTGACCCTCCATACTGTGGACCCTTCTCCCTAACTATCCCTCCTCACACCAAGTGACTGAGACCACACCCAGTCTCTCTTACAAAGCAGCTTAGATTTTGCCAGCACCTATCATTCCTAACGAGTGTTAAAATTACCAGCCTCCCCCTGCTCACATCTATAAATACAGCTGTCATTTTGTAAAACCTTGAAGCTCATTTCTAAGATTGCTTGGATCAGTGTTTGCTCAGATTGCAATCCTAATTAGTCCCAAATAACTGAATGTTCTTTGTTCCCAACTAGGTTGACTTTATTCTAGGTCAGCAAAATGTAACTTCCTGAGTCTGAAACTGTACCCTCTCTCCTACTGTGTCCCCAGAAACTAGAGAATGGTTTGCACTTAATAAACATTGTGAAATAAATATATTTTACAGGTAAAAAAAAAAAGTATCAATGCAAAGAAAAAGTTAAAGAACACATTCAGAATTAACTAAATGCATACTCTTTCATATATGTGATAGAAATGGATTCAGACACCACCTCTTTCTTGCCCTGCCTCCCTCTTACCCAAGCCAACTCTACTTCACAAATGCTCAACTCTTTCTCCTGGGCCCTGGCCCCTTTGTGGAAGCTTCCCCGATGACAGGCTGGATGCTCAGAATACTGAGTACCATCATTCCTTCAAACACACTTTGATGCTACACACTGTGGGAACAATGCCAACCAAGAAGCTTTTGAAAATCTATAGCAGAGAGTGCCTGAGAACATCTGATTTAGAGCAATGATGCTACAAGTGTGGCCCCAGGCCAGCAGCACCAGCTGCATTTGGGGACACATAAGATATTCTTGGGACCCAACTGATTCTACCGATCTATCACCAATCTTGCAGGTGATTTTGACATCAAACCAAACATAACAAACATAAAACCAAAACAAAACAAAACTGTGTGTTATACTGAAGAAGAAATCATGATAGCTATTTTCTCACACCAACAGTATATTTCAATAATAACCAAGGCAAAAGGGGCCCTGTCAATTAACACCAGCTTAAGAAAACTTAAGGCCCCATCATTCATCACCCCCCTTCAAAACTTTTTTTTTTACATTCAAGATTCCTTTACTTTAAAAAGAAAAAGTATAGACATATACAGTATCAATATATATCACTTAATACAACAGTATTTTATATAGTATGCTTACAATGATTAAACTATCATTTCCAATCTTGTGAAAAGACAAACAGCATTTCAGAGGAAATGGAATGATAAAATATATGTCAATACTAAAAAAATCTTATTTGAACACCGTCATCATAAACAAAGGGCTGCCTGGTCAGGCAGGAGGGACTTGGGTATGGCTTTGGCTACTAGCTTGTAGAAGGAATTTTGAGCACCAGGATTCAGTCATGAAACACTAAACCTTGGTGTCAAGGGAAATTTGGGAAGGGCAGTAAGAACCATTTTGGAATGCAGGAAAAGAGATTCTTGTATAACTCGGGAGTTAATTCCCACAGCTCAAGTGTCTCTCTTCCCTTGAGCCCTGGCTGACATGGAGATGCAACTGAAGATGGAAAGTCATTGGGGAAGGGTTACAGAAAACTGGTGCAGCTCCCAAACCCTCAGTCTCAAAGATAAGTGAGTTCAGTATACCGAGGGTGGGAAAGAGCGCAAACATGATGCCAATGCTGACATATTCTCTTGGCCTCGGGTCTCAGGAAGTGTCAGATGGCTCTGAGCCAGGCTGTGATGCCAGGAGAGGAGTTTAAAAGATGGAGAAATAGATGTAGATATGGGTGCTTCTGTAGTCGCAAGAGTCCCGGAGCCAGAAGAGAAGACAGAGACTGCCCCAGGTGGTGGCAGAGAGCTGGAGAATGAGAAGGAATGTGAAGTCAGGGAAAGGTTCCCCAAGCATGGCTTCCGAAAGACAGGCCCAAGAAACAAATACTTTGACAGCTCTCCAGGCTTGGGAGCAACCAGGTTGGAGCTGAAGAAGAGTGGCAGTCAGAACCTTAGAGGTGACAACTCTGGAAGCAGAACTGGTAGCCCAAGTCCTGCTTATCCCAGATATGAGCAGATGGACACTTGACTCTCAGATGGCAGCCCCAGTCTCTGAAAGGTCCTACAGAACTCAGTCTCACACGAAAGGAGGTAGGAGGAAGTCCCAGTAGAGAAGGAAACAACTCAGGGATAGAGCAAGGGCCCAGGGTGTAAAGTTGGGCTGGGGACACCGGGAAGACACCTGGGCATAGCCTCAGCCCTTTTCTAGGCTGGTAGATGGAGGATCCAAGCAGATGGGAGGTGATCCCAGACTTGTGCAATCAGGTGAGCTCATGCTCCAAATCCCAAATACTCCATTCCTCTGCGGTTAGATGGCAGAGCAGAGCTCAGCTGCAGGAAGCCCTACTTGATGGCAATATGATCTGTTGTGGTAGAAGTGGCCATGTAGGGTGGGCTAGAAGTCAGAATGCTGAAGCCTCGTACCATTTCAATTCCTTATAACTCATTGGGTGTTAGCCCCAAGGCTCCAGTACAAAAGAATGAAGTCGATTCAAAAGAGCCTGTGGCGTGCTGGATTTTAATTCCCCAGGCATGCCTTTCCAACCAGCTTCACCTCCAACAAGCACAGAGTCTCCCTGCAAAGAGGAAAGAGGAGCTAAGACTTTCTCCCTTCCCCATCCCTTTGCTTTGAAATTGTTTTCTTCCATGGGAGCCTGCTGGCTTTAATTAGGAGGAGTGAAGGCAGCCTGCAGACTAGAGCCAGCAGGCGGTCTCACAAAAATGTGTTCAAGAAGCAGCTTGGGATAATCAGAGGTCACCCTGTCTCTGGGTCTGCAGCCTCCTCCTTTCCTGCTGCTGCTTCCCCATCTTGCTTGCCTTACCACTTACCCCTCATTAGTTAGTAGGAAGCCACCAGCTCAGAGTCCTGTTGCTATGGTCATAGAAGGGGGTCCATCTTCAAGAGGTAGAGGGCTGGGATGAGGGAATTCAGAACAAATGAAATCATATTGCGTGTGCGCAATCAGCTCTAATTAGGCCTCTTATAACTACCTATTATATGAGTGCATTAGGGTGATAAAATCAGGCACGTTTGAATGAATTGAAACTTCAGGCCACAGAGGGTAATTTTTGTGAGCCCAAGAGAGGAATCAGCTATGTTAAAAAGAACATTAAATGCATATTATTAAGTAAAAAAAAAAGCTTGTCTGAGAGGCTATATACTTTTTGGTTCCAATTATGTGACATTCTGGCAAAGGCAAAATATTTAGTGGTTGTTCCAGGTTAAGGAAAAGAGGGATAAAAAGGCAGGGAAAAGGAAGGTAGCACAGAGAAATGTTGCTGGTGATACAGGCAGTTGCTTGTCAACATTAGAGAAAGAATTTAGAGGAGAGTGAGGAATTGGGATGAGGTTTTAGTATAAGCAGCAGCCTATATTCATAAGAGAATGAAGGCTTCTTTCTCGAAGAGTATGGCATGGCCTGTTTTTAAATGGATCATTTCATGGGGAAAATTCAATAAAGAAAAGGATTATTCCTCAGTTAAGGCAGGCAAAATGTAGGAAGTTTAAGGGGAGGGGTGGGATTTTCTACGACTAGGATTTATTTCATTTTCTTGTCCTTACAGAAGGTTTTCTTATGTGTCATAGTCTCCAATACATGGTGGGAGCAGCCAGTCTTGCAAGGTCAATAACATGGAGTGGCACAGTCAGCAGTCACCTGAGGTGGTCCCTGGTCCCAGCCAGTTTGAGGTGGTCTTGTTTTTACTATTCAATTGGTCACCCAGCACTGTCTTTCTTCGACTTCTGGCCACTGTTCAGTTTGCCTCTTTCTTCCCCTGTGCCTATCTATTCTACCTGAGGACTACACAGTATGACACTACAATGACAGACCCCTGTCATTTTACATTTGTCAAAACCCATCCTGTGTACACCACCAGTGAACCCTGGGGTAAACTCTGGACTTGGGGAGGTAATGATGTGTCAATGTAGGTTCATCAACTGTAACAAATGGACAGCACCGCCAGGGGCTGTTCATAGCTTCTAGTTCTAGAGGGAAAAGCTGTGTATGTGTGGCAATGGGAGCTGGGTGCCTTGTACTGTTTTGCTCTGAGCCTGCCCCTGATTGAACAATGAGGCTTTTGTATTTGTATTTATTTCTTTGTAAATTTCTCTATTTACTTATTCATTGACTTATGTATGTGTATATGTATGTATTTACTTATTCATTTATGGAGTTGTTGAGGCATAGAGACAACAAAGTAAACGATCAGGTTTGAATAATCAGCCTGCAGTGACCAATGCCATCAAAGAGCAGAATTCACATCTTTTACACCTGAGTCTGATGATCTTTGAAAAATAAGTGTGAGAGAGAATACAATACCAACAGTTATCTTCTGACCTCTACCCCTGTGCCACATGATGGTATAAACAGAGACACACACTCTAAAATTAATTTTCAAAAAGCATACAGCCAAGTATAGTGGTGCACACATCTTTAATCCCAGCACTGAGATGACAGAATCAGGCAGATCTCTGTGAGTTCAAGTCCAGCCTTATTTACCTAAAGAGTTCAGGCCAGTCCGTGAAGTTGGGTATCATGGTGCACATTTGTAATCTCTGCATCCCGGAGGCAGAGATAGGATTGCCACAAGTTCGAGGCCAGCCTGATCTATATAGTGAGCACTTGAACAGTCAAGAATGTAAATGTCTATCATGTTTGCCCTTCTGAATTAGGACTGAGTATCTTTCCTAGGGTCTTCTTTGTTGTTTAGCTTCTTTAGGAGCATATATTTTAATGTTTATCCTATATTATATGGCTAATATCCATTTATGAGTGAGTATATACCATGTGTGTCTTTCTGCTTCTGGTTTACCTCACGCAAGATGATCCTGTCTAGATCCCACCATTTGCCTACAAATTTCATGATTTCCTTGTTTTTAATAGCTGAGTAGTATTCCAATGTATCCATTCCTCCGTTGAGGGGCATCTAGGTTATTTGAAGCTTTATTACAAATAAAGCTGCTACAAACATGGTTGTGCAAATGTCCTTGTTGTATACTTGAGCATATTTTAGATATATGCCTAAGAGTGGTACAGCTGGATATTGAGGTAGCATTATTCCTAATTTTCTGAGAAAGTACAGATTGATTTCCAAAGAGGTTGCAGAAGTTTACACTCCCACCAGCAATGGAGGAGTGTTCCCCTTTCTCCACAACCTCTCCAGTATGACAGGGAACAGGACAGGAGCCTACCACAGACAGCTTCTGAAAGACTCTACTGATCCAGGTATCGAAGCAGACACTGAGACTCACAGCCAAACTTTAGGCAGAGTGCAAGGAAATCTTCAGAAAGGAGGGGAAGATAGAAAGACCTGGAGGGAATGGAGCTCCAAAAGAAGACCAACAGAGCCATAAAAACTGAGGACTGGGGGCCCTGAAGAGCATGATACCACAACCAAGGACAATGCATGGAGACGACCTAAAACCCAGACTCAGATGTAGCCCATAGACTCAGTCTACAAGTGAGGTCCCTAGTAAGGGGAGCAGGGACTCTCTCTGGCACAAACTCCATGGCAAGGTCTCTGATCACCTCCCCCTGGAGGGGTGCAGCCTTGCCAGGCTACAGAAAAAGACAGTGCAACCAGTCCTGATGAGACCTGAGAAGCTAGGGTCAAATAGAAGGGGAGGAGGACCACCCCTATCAGTGGACTAGGGGAGGGGCATAGGGGAAGAAGAGGGATGGAGGGAGGGTGGGATTGGGAAGAGACAAGGGAGGGGACCACAGCCAGGATACAAGTTGAATAAATTGAAATAAATTATAATAATAAGAAAAGGAAAAATATTAAAGTAATAAAAAACAATTAAAAAAAAAAAGAATGTAAATATCTCTTCCCATTCCACCTCTGAAAAGAAGTTGTCTTTGATGGCTCGGTGGGTAAAGGTTCCCAATGGCACCTTCTAGTGGCCGCCCAGATAAAAGGACATAGAAGAAGGAAATTTGTTCTGTTTTGTTTTGTTTTGAGGAGGGGAAGGAGGTTGGTTTTTCTTTGTTGTTGTTGTTTGTTTGTTTGTTTGTTTGTTTTGTTAGGGGCTTTTGTTTGTTTATTTTGTTGCCTGATTACCCTCACTCCATTTTACTGCTACACTCAATGAATCCTGACATCTGCTATCCTCATAGATCAGTGCCTTGTTCAACCACCATTAGAGATGCTTCCTCCTGCAGTAGATGGGAACAAATACAGAGACCCACACCTGGACAATGTGCAGAGAATGAGAGACCTTGGAGCACTCAGTCCTAAATGGAATATCGTCATTGAATCCCTCCCATTGGAGCTCAGGAAACCCTGCAAAAGAGAAGGCAGAAAGAGTGTAAGAGCCAGGGAGGATGGAAGACACCAAGGAAACAAGGCCTTTTGGACAGACTGACACACATATGAACTCACAGAGACTGTGGCAGCAGGCACAAGGCTTGCACAGGTTCAAGCCATTTGGACTTCCAGTGCTAAGAGAGGGAAATGGACAGAGGTGCCCATCCCTAATCCAGAGCTATCTCCACTTGATAAAAATCAGTTCTTTCTGACAGAGTCTCGCTGGAGTTATTCCATTCTTAAAGCTAGGCTCCCATGTCTAGCAGTACATGGCCAACACAACATGAACTCAATGGTATTTTTGGAGGTATCTTTGGTCTCACAATACTTTGAGTTGTTTGTTCATTTTTTAACTCACCTACAGATCTTTTGCTATATTATGTTTTCTGATTTTGTTTTTATAGGTTTTCTGTGTGTGTGAATGTGTGTGTGTCAGCATCTATATGTATTTCTTGTGCTTTTTCCTTGGCTATTTTTTCTGTCCATTTATTTGCTTATTTTGTCCTATTCTAGTTTGTTTGTTTTTATTTTGTCTTATTTTATTTTATTTTTGGATGCTTGTTTGCATTCTAATAAAAGAGAGAGAAACTATATGGATTCGGGTGGGGAAGTGGGAAGGATATGGAAGGAGTTGGGAGAGGAAGAGGAAAAACTATAATCAAAATATGGTATATGAAAAAAATACCTATTTCAATGAAAAAAATTAATCCACTCCACAGAGCAGGGTAAAAGAGAAAGGGAAACACAGTAGTGATCTGGGGAGAGAGGGCTCAGCAGTTAAGAGCATGGGCTACTTTTCCAGAGATTCTGGTTTGATTCTGAACATCCAAATGGCAGCTCACAACTCCAGTACCACAGGAGCCAATACCCTCTTCTGGCCTCCACAGCCTCCATGCACTAGGGATGTATGTCACACAGATAGATGCACATGTAGGCAAAGCAGCCATATACATAAAATAGTGTGTGATTTGGTTTTAAATGGGAAAGTCAAGGGAGTACTGACCAAGAACAGCACAGAGTATTGGCTGAAAGAGCTGTCAGTTAGCCAGGCAAATCTGGATTAGCCATTCTTCTCATCACTGTGACAAAAGCCTGACAGAAGCAACTTAAGGGAGAGTTATTTTGGCTTTAAGTTTAGAGGGCGTAGTCCATCATAGTAGGGAACGTTGCCTTTGACTCTTCATAAAAGCAGAAAATATTGGCCTAAAACCTTCAAAGTCTCTCTCTCTCTCACTCTCTCACTGAACCACCTCTGCTAGTCACATCCCCCACCTGAAAAGATATACAACTTCCCAAAACAGTGCCAACAAGTAGAAATAAAGTGTTCCAGATATGAGGTGGTAGAGGCAGCATGCCTTACATTCAAAACTTAACAAGATCTCAATGGAAGAAACCTTCCTGAAGAAGAGTACAGCTGTAGAGAATGGCCCAGTAGTAAGGAGGAAGCCTGACTAATTAGAGCTGAATGTACAAGAGGCACCTGGAGTCAACCAGGGGGGACAGGGTTTAATGACACAAGGCCTCGCTGGCTATTGGGTAGACTTTAGATTCACTCAATTGAAAGTCATTGCTAGGCTGTGGGCCAAAGCAGTGCCACCATCTGGATTTAGCTTTAAATGGAATGTCCTATTTGCTAAGCACACACTCTGGGAAGACACAAATAAAAAAGCAGGAGAATTTTTTAGTGATCCTTACAGTTCAGCAGGGGCAACGCAATTTGAAACTGTTTCCTAAGTTCTTAGTTTCCCCAGTCCCATCCAACAAACAAATCCAAAGAAGAGGAGATTGAAAGCAGCACCATGTTTGGTGGTCCCTGCACGCGCATTCACCCATCCAACACCCACTAGCTGCCTTTGCCTTGACGCCCATAATTTCACAGAAGACACCTGCAGCTAGATTGTGAATGATCCCACAGTCCCCTGCAGAGTCATGCTCATTATCTCCTCCAGTTTCCTCATGTCACCTCCCACTCCCTCACCCCCTCAAAACATGTTCACTGGAGATCTGACAAACTGACACCCAGGAACGTGTAAATGAGTCTGTGAAAGCTTTGAAAATGTGTTCCCTGAGGGGATAGTTGAGTTTTAAAGTAGCCCAAGCCCTAAACCTAAGGATAGATTCGGAAAAAATCAGTCCACAACTCAAGGTAATTTAAGGGCCAGCAGTCTAGCCCAAATGAGTCTTCATCGTTCCATCCCCACCAGAAAGAACATGAGTTTTCTGGAGGTCTTCACACTTTATGCTTGCCCAGACGCCATCAGACCTGCAGCCAGAGGTACATGCTGTGATTCCACCCCAGACAATAAACAGTTATACAAATCAGCTCATTATTATTATTATTATTATTATTATTATTATTATTATCATTATTGTTATTATTAAAACTAAACTCTGCATCTACTTCCAAACACCAAGCTGCCAGAACTGAGGCGGTAACTCAGCGGTAGAACATGAACTTAGCATATCCAAGGCCACAGGTTCAATCACCAAAGAAGAGAGAGAGAAGGAGGAGGAGAAAGAAAGACAAACTTACAAAGATGGCCAAGTGAGCCAGGTGTGGTGGCAGATGCCTTTAATCTGAGCACTCAGGAAGGCAGAGACAGGTAGATCGCTATGAGTTCGAGGCCAATGTGGCCTACAAATGGAGTCCAAGGACAGCCAAGACTACACACAGAAACAAAAAAAAAAAAAAAATGGCCAAGAACACATTGTTCTGCTTGCCCAGAGCTCAATCATGTCTCTCCTGTTATATCTCCCTGAAATCAGATTGCCAGAGCAAATGTACTCAACCACTTTCTTGGCTATCCTAACAAAACCCCCAACAGATACAGTGTGTGTGTGTGTGTGTGTGTGTGTGTGTGTGTGTGTGTGTGTGTGTGT